>NC_142404.1:20350592-20514581 GCF_059441095.1 Idiotropiscis lumnitzeri
CCTGTTTCTTTTCAGGCACGCTAATGTCCTTCAGTGGTTCAACAAAGTCCATTGGGATTTCTGAAGAATGTGATAGGCAGACATATTAAACATAAGACAATGACAACGAGAAGAAACAACAGACACAAAGCTGCCATTTTATGGCCACCTATATGACAGACATCACTGAAAGTGTTTCCAGACCAGACTGAACAACAAACAAACAAGTACACAAAAAAAATGACAAAAACGGGGATCTGATGGTCACTGGAGTGCTCCTCTAGATTTGGAGGTAACGAACAACTTTCAAACCTACGAATAAAGTCCAAATGGACCTGAATTGATTTGATCCCTGACTTCGGGACTCTGTACAGAAACTGAAAAAGTCAGAGTTTGAAAAAGAAAACCCATGGTTGCGGTATCTGCCCACGCGAATGCTGTGAATATACGCTTACCTTTCACGGTGAGCATTGCGCTTGTGACAGCATTCAGCACCTGGTAGGACACCTCGCCCGACTGGTCCAGTTGACACTTTTTAAGTTTGAGCTGCCGCATGCCACCCTCCATTTGGATGTCGCAGGTCTACGGCAAGAAAACTGTTACCTAAGCTCAAAATCTATACAGATCAAGTAGTAAAAAATCCAGTCTGTCATACCGGTGATCTTGTCAGAGGCTCCCCTTTGAGCTTCCATTGCCCTGGGATGTCATCCTCAGATATTTCAGTCTCAAAGGCAGCATCTTCCTTCTCAAACACCTCCACACTGGCCAGGGGCTTCAAGATTTCCGCCTCACGCTCTGAGATAAGATCCGTTATCACATGAACGAAAGAGTAAAACATGCCAGATAAAACAAATTTGAGACAAACCTCCTAGCGTCAGTTTGGCGCTGTAGACACGTCCCTCCACCTCCACAGAGTAGTCTGACACGTCATCAGGCTGGCAGTTCTTAATGGTCAGCGTCAGGTCCTTCCCATCCTTGTTGATCTCCACTTTGTCGGAGGGAGTCAACTCCTTGTCGCCTTTCAGCCATTTCCAGTTAGGCGTGTCCTTAAACAGCTCACCCCTAAATGTGGCACTTGCCTTCAGTTTTACATGCTGGTCCCGCAGAGGCCTTACAATCCAATCTTTGATGACCTCTGTTTTACCCAGAGCATATGTCAGATGACAGAATCCAGTTTCGAAAGATCACGAGCCTCTAGGATTAAGTACAATCACTCACCGGTTACTTTCACATTTGTCGATGTCTTCAACTCATTCTGGTTGGCCACTTCGCAAGAGTAGCAACCAGCGTCATCCTCAATGGTGTTTTGGATGGTCACGGCGTGCGCCAGGCCGATGATATTGATCTGAAACTTATTTTCCCGTTTCTTCAGTACCTCGCCGTTCCTCTTCCAAATGACATCTCTCTCCTTGTTCAGCTCACAGGACAGGTAGAGTGGCTGACCCTTCACGGCCGACATCTCCGGCTCCAACTCCTTGGTCCATTTTACAGGGAGCTCTGGAAATGAGAAACAAAAATTCAGGTGAGGTCCTGACAGTCAAAGCTCAAAGACCTACTCAGGACGGGATGAATATAATGGAGTGACTACACACCCTCAACAACAAGCTTGGCGGTACAGCTGATTTCCTTGCCAGCGTTCTTAGCGACACAGGTGTACTCTCCGGTGTCTGACAGCTGCACGTCTTTAACCATCATTTTACGATCTTTGCCGTCAGAGGTGAACTTGTGCTTGGGGCTCTCGCGTAGATTGCTGCCATCTTTCATCCACGACGTGACAGCAGTGGACGGTGACACTTGGCACTCAAACACAGCCGAAGAACCAATGGACTCTGCCTCCTGCAGCACAATGTCCTCCAGCTTCTTGATGAACTTGAGCGGCACGGCTTTGAGTTTGTATCCTCCAAAAGGCTCCTCCGGCGGTGGAGGAGTACCTCTTCCAATAGGTCTCAGGCCACGTCCCCTGCCTTCACCGGGCGATGGTGTCAGCTTGGCTGAAAACAAATTAAAGGAACAGGACTTTCAGGATGGGTTGATGGCTCAGACTGAATTCAGTCCAAGACAACTCACATTTGAGACCTCTTCCTCTCCCTCTTCCTACTTCCTCTGCTGGTTGTCCCTCTGTTCAGAAACATAAGCTGTGAGCTGGGTGCCCTCAACAATCTTATTTGGTGCCAGTGGATGCGAGTGAATGTGGAGAAATGAGCGTGAATGAGTGTCGCGCTAACGTTACTCAATCAAATAAAGTATGAGAAGGGGTTCGAGCATCAGAATGACATGAAGATGAAGACGAGACACAAGTGGACAGGAATGACATCACAACAAAACCGGTGAGGTTGAAGACCACCGAAAACAGGTATGGTGTGTGAGCGATGTGAAAATGGAGGTATGACCATGGCAATGAGTTGAAATTATTCAGTGCATGAAGGATGGCTCTGTCCGAGGTTGTCCTGCCTCCGACGTCTCACCTCTCCTGGTCGTCCCCGGCACCTCCAGAGCGCCCTCCTCCCCTTCACCTTCCCAGTCTTCATCAGGAACTAGTTCCCAGCCCCAGGCCTCTTCCTCTTCTGGATCTGCCTCCTCGTGTGCCCCGAAGTCTTCCTCGAACACCTCCTCCTCGGGCTGGGTATTAACTTTTTTCATCTCGACCGCTCCAGGAGAAATTTCCTTGACTAACGGAATGGTTTCTTGTGGGTGCTTTGCCACATCTAGATCTTCCGGCGAGGGCGTTTTCGACACTTTTTTGAGAGTGGCTGCTTCTGGAGAATCCTTCGGTGAAACCGTTTTAGGTTTTTTGAGTTTATCGGCACCAGGAATTTTTACGGCTTCTTTAGGCTTCTCAACTTTTGGTGATGGTGTCTTTTTCAGCTGGATTTTCTTGATTTGCTCAACAGGTGTCAAAGCCACCTCTTTTTGGTCCTTGACCTTGGGTGTGACTCTCTTCTTTAGCTGCAGCGATTTAGGCTCCTCTAGAACTTGATCCGCTTTTTTAAGAGGAGCTGCCGCTGGAGAGGGAATCTTTTTTGCAGGAACAGGCTCAACCTTCTTCAGCTTCTCCACCTTTTCCTCCTTTGCTTCAGGGGTCTCAGGTTTCTTTGGTGTAGCAACCGGTACTTTCACTTCCATTTTTTCCTCAGGGGTAACGTGTTTATTGAGCAGATCTTCTGTTGCTTTCTTCTCTTCAAGCTCCGATGGTTTCTTCTCTGGTTCAGTAACTTCAGTTGAAGGTCGAGAGAAAGACTTGAGATTGACCTTCTCTGGCGCTGGCTCTGGCTGCACTGTTGGGGTTTTCTTTACCGTTACGGGTGCTTTTGCTTCTTCCTCCTCAGGTTTTTTCTGAGGAACTGACTTAAGCACCTTTGCTGGGGGCTCCTGAACTTCTTCTGGTATTATCTGAGATGGCTTCACTGGTTCCTTCGCCTCAGTCTCCATGGGAAGCCTTGCGCCCTTTTGGAAAGCTACAGTGTCCCTGTCCGGTGTGTCGTCTTTCAGTTTCTCTGGCTCTCCTGTAGGTTTAACAGGCTTCTCAAAGGGTTTTAGTTGAACAACTTCCGGTTCTTCTTTATTAGAAGGTAGTTTTTTCACTTTTTTCAAGGCAGCAACAGAAGGGGCCGGTTCGTCCTCCTTTGGAGCTTTGCGAGTTTTCTTCCATGAAATGGTTTCCTCTGGTTTCTCATCTTTTGGAGTTCCTTTTTGATGGCTCCATATAGGCTTACTATCTTCTTTTTCTAATTCCTGTTTTGGCTTTGGAATTTCCTGCTTTTTCTCCACCTCTTCTTTGTCTCTTGTTGTCCTCTCTGTTACAGGGCTCCTGGTGGCAACCATCATCTCAAGTGCGTGTTCTTCATGTACCACCTCAATAATGTTAACTTGTGTAGTCCTTGTGGCCTCTCCAAGTCTCTGCTCCTTCTCAGGCTCTTTAGGTGATACAGATGGAATCTTCTTGAGTTGGATATTTTCCAGCTCTTGCTGCACTTCGTCCCTCGTGACCGGAGTGGTTTTTCTCAGAGTCGGAAGCTCAAAGCTCCTTGTTTCTTCCGTGGCAACTTTACCTTTTTTTAGCAGAACTGGTTCTGAGGCAGCAAAGATTCATGTTACCAGAAGTCGATACAGACAAACAACATATCAGACAATGGACTCTAGACACAAAGACTGAGCAGAAACAAGTGAATGTGTCATTTTTCAAGCCCTGCTGTGAACATTGTTCCTACCTTTCTTGACTCCTGCTGGTGCTTGAACTGGTCCCTTGGTTTCATCTAAAGGGTGAAAAAGTTATCAGATCTTTTATTTGTAGAAATTGTTGACTGAGGACCTTACAGACCAGGATAAAAGCATGCTGAACCTCAACAATGAAGACAACATAAAGTATTTAGCTATGAATGAAGACCCTTTCCATTGGTTCAACAAACTACCTGCCAGAGGGGCCACTTTCCCAGGTTTTTCTTCTTCCACAACTTCAGCCTTTACAACAGGTTTGATGGCTTCGATGGTAGCAAAAATGAATACACAAAATTGAGAAAGAAAAAAAAATGTTTTAGTAAAATGACCTGACGAGGTGATGATTGAAGAGTCATCACAAGAGCATTCCTAAAGATCTTGGATACCTGGCTTGGGCACTGTTATTTGCAGCTGCTCACCCTCATCCAGCTTTTTTACTTCAACTTGCGGAGGTCCTTGGCGCTCTTCAAGTACAAGAAAATCAAGTCAACAAACAGATTTGCATCTTGACCAGAGTCTACCTTAGAATCCTGTCAACATTTGCAGACGCTTAAGAGTGGCATTCAAAGGGGTTGCTACCTTCTGGTGGAACAGCAGGCTTGGCTGCCAGTTCCTTGACTGGTGGTCGGAACTCTTCCACTGATGCTTGAAAATTAAACAAAATGACAGTCAGAGCGTCTGTGCAGGCGACACCAAGAACAACAAACAGATGGACAGATGGACAGACAGAGACCGAAGAGGTTAATGTGCTTGGTTTGGAGCAAGGTATGATGTCAAACATGGTGGACTAGAGAATTAGAAGAGGCGACATTGAAATGCTTGGCTGGACAGGAGAATGCTTGTGTGTGTCCATCGCAAATGGGTGCCATGACATGAGACCCTGAGGAAACATCTGCCGATGTCACGCAATAGTTCTGGACAATGGCTTGTGCTCAAGGTCACAAAAACACATGATCTGTGACATGCAACACGGTCCTCTCGGTACCTTTGCAGATACTGTGAGATGAAAGCCTGTTTTCTTCGCTGGTATCAGCCTGTAGGGGAGTAGTTTCCCCCAGGGCTGGTTTAGGTTCATCTGTTACTGAAGGTTCTTGGACTGAAGCCATCAAACTAATCTCTGTTTTTGACATTGCTTTGTCAGGTGAATACACTTTTACTTGTTCTTTGGACGCTGCTTTTCCTCTTTTAGAAAAATCTCTGCTGGGTTTATCTACTTTCACTGTACCCTCAGTTGAAAAAAGTTTCTGTTGCCTTAACAGGTCTTTAGGTGTTACTTGGACTTTATATCTTTCATCTGGTCTAATATCCTCAACAGAAGCTGCTTGGACTCTTTCTTTGTCATTGGCTTCAATTGTTTCAATTGTGGAATATACAAGTCGCCCAAGGCAATATAGATCTGCTTGTTCTCTGGTATCTGACACCAATACTACTTTGTGTTTCAGCTCCTCCTGTTCCACTTGATATGACTTATGGACGAGCCTCTCAGGTATGCTCTGAGGACTATCTAACTGTGTTCCTCCTTCTAAGATTGTTTTTCTTCGAGTTATAACGTCCGTCAATGGTGTCCTGGAAGCCATTTTTTCCATTTGCTGCCTCAGCTCTGCTTGCATCAAGCTATGAAGACTATCTTTGACCACATCAGCTTTTAGGGACGTTTCTTCCAAATCCTGTCGTGTGACTTTGAAATTGTTTTCCAGTGACGTATAGTCTTTGACAAGACGCTCAGGTGGGCTCTGACTTTGCTGACGATGTAACTGTGTTCCTCCTGCTTCCCTGATGACTTTACTCTGACTTCCAACATCAGACACAGGCGTATCGAAAGAGTTACTTTTCATTGTCTGCTTCGGTTCAGTTTCAGTCGAGCAATGTGGCACTTGAGGTTGAGGAAATATAAGGACTGTATTAGGTTTCTGACCCTCTGGGGAAATGCGTTTGGGCACCATTTGGTCTAATTTTTGTCTCCCCACTTTGGAGCTTGGGTCTTCCTGGGATGTAAAACTTTGGAAAAAACTCTCTGGTGTCTCCATCAGTTCACTCTGACATCTAACATCCATTGGTTTTCTGGAAGACTTTCTTTCCGTTTCTGCTTGCATCAAGCTATGAGGACTATGAGGCCGCACAATCATGAGGTCTTTGGCTACATCGGTTTCAATTTTGTCAGGGGTTACACGCTCCTCATGTTCCAAGTGATCTAACATTTGTTTTCTGACTGTTCTTTCCATCTGTTTCAGTTCTGCTTTCATCACGCTATGAAGAACACCTTTGACTGTATCAGTTTGCAGAGGTCCTTTAGACACATGTTGCACCACCTCTGGTTCCACTTGGACTAACATCTGTTTTCTGGTTTTGGAGGTTGGGTCAATGACTTCATTTTGGGTTTGGTGATCTGTAGTTTCAAGATCTGTCACTGCCACTGTTGAAGGTTCTCTGTCACTTTTTTCTGGTTTTCTTTCTGAAACATGACTAGATTGACCCTGAAGCATGCCGGCAACCGCACACACTTTTTCAAAAGAAATGTCTTTGACTTAAACTTTGTCTTTTCTTTTTCTGGGATTTCAGTCTGAAGTCGGGTGACATCTGGGAAGTTTCAGCACCATCTTCCCTTACTGAGTCCCTTATTGATTCGGAAGCATTTTTTTCTACTGTCTCGGTTTTTATTATCTGTGACAATGTAGATTGGATATTGATGGTTGTCTTGAGTAATGGACTAGTCTGAGCCTTTCTGCTTCTATCCTGAAGGTTTTCCAGAATCCGAACTCCCTCCTCTGCTTGGAGACTCTGTTGTTCATCTTCAGCTGTTAAGTTCTTAGATGAGGGATGCCCTTCTTTAGTTCTCACCGGCTCTTGTGTAATTTCCAAACCCTCTACTTGCTTCACTATGAGTCCCGGCTGAAGTTCCTTAACTTCCGCAGTAGGGCTTATGACTCTCCGCAAAGCTTCAGATTTAACGCCTGCACACTCAACAACTCCACATAGAGGAGTTTCCACCTCCATCACAGCTGCTCTTCTTTCCCTTAGTTCTTGTTTCACATCCAGGAGACCGATAGTCTCTTTTACTATTTGAGACTGACCTTCCCTAACGTTGCCCATGCTCAAGTCGGTCTTGGATTTCTTGAATTTAGAGCTTTTCATTCCTGCAGAGGATACCTGTTGGTGGGTTTGACCTTCTTCAACAATTATTAGATCTTTTTGACCAAGCATCTGGACATCTTGCGCCGAGGAAACTGGGCAAACTTTGTTTTTGCTTACTTTTGGTAAAACAAAGCTCTTCGTTCCATTTTCTTCCTGTCTTGTTTTGTCTTCAGATTGATGTGCGTGCTTACTTTCATCAGGTATAGAGGCCACCTCTTCAGGCATCTTCAGTTCAGCATATTCCTCTGGAATTCTCGCAAATACAACAGGTTCAGGGTCGGTAACGTTACGAGCACATCATCAACCTCTTCCCTTTCTGTTTTAATTTCTTCAATCAAAGGTTGAATAATTTCTTGGGTTTGCTCTTCAGACTTTTGCATCTTCTCAACATCAGGAGTCAATTCTTCACCTGGAACCACTGCCTTTGGAGCTTGGTCAGTGGCGACGACATCACTTCCAGTTAACACTCGTAGCTCTACCTGCGAGGCAGTCGAGTCTGTGTGAAAGAGACACACATCTTCATTTGGATGTTTGTGTCTCCACTCTGACAAAGGAACAACCGACATTTCCTTCTGAGGTCTCCCATTGCTCTCTTCCATGTTTTAGAACTTTCTGAGATTGAAGGTCTGCAGCTTTAACAGGTTCTTCTGTACTCCTTACCAAAGCCTCTCTCTTACCACCAGTTACTTCCATACACTTTTCCCGATGTGTAAGGTAATATGTCCTGTCTTGAATTGGTTTCTGAGGCTCAAAATCTCTGTGCACATTATTGATTGTCATGTTCACATCTTGCTCCGACTCTAGATGATTTTCTGATGACTGCCTAATGACTGCTTCAACGTTGGGTTTGTCTCTTCTGATTGTATCTGGTTCACTGGTTGGCTGTGGCGGTTTCATCTTACATCTGACTCCTGAACCTCGGCAGAATTCTGAACTTTCTTGAAGGCCCAGACTCTCTGAACCATCAGTAACAGATTTCCTAACCATGGGTTTAGAGATTGCATCAGCGTCTTTGCTCTTGTCTATGTGCTCATCTCCCCTGATGCCGTAAGCTTTCTCAGACAGGAAGCTGCACCGCAGTGCCTCTCTTTGCTTTGCTTCCTCAGATGCTTAAGGGGGATGCGCAGGATTTCGGTAACAGTGAAGCGGAAGCACCATTACGCGGTGCCAAGAGATTAGGACCAGACAACACAGGCAACGTAGTTAGAATGCACAAAAAAGACAATTGGTAGGTGGTCAGCCCAAAGGCAAACGTGCTGCTGCGCTACCTCTCTCGGCTTCTTTCTCCAGACCGTCCACAACGGCGGGAAACTTGGCAGCTTCTTTAAAAAACAAGGGGTAAACGCAAGATTTTAAAATTCTGGAAAAAAAGAATGATGCGGATGAGGTTGGAGTTAATGCCCATGGATGTACCTCTGACAGCACCTTTGTCTTCTTTCTCTTTACTTTTTATTAAAGTTTGAATCTCAAGACGAGAATCCTTCTTTGGGGTTTTATCGTCATGAAGCATTTGCTGAGACGGCATATTTGACAGCGAGACATCCGCTTCTGCTTTAATTTTTTCTTCCATCAGTTGAGCTTTCTCTTGCTTTTTCTCAGCTACCAGGTGACTCACCGCTGAACGTTCCTCTTCAGCTCCAACTTTGTCTGATTGAACCGCCTGGACTTCCGGACTACGGCTTCCTTTGTGTCTTGCAGAAGCTGTAGTGATTTCAATGGAGTCTTTATAGGGTGCCTCGACTTCTACTTCCTGTTTCACCATTGAGACATTGACGCTTGTCTCTAGGGTTTCTTTCTGGATCATAGCCTTGCTTTTTTTCTTGACTGAAACAACCCTTTTCTCATCTTTTCTTTCACCTCTAACTTCTTTGATAGTGGTCTGCTCCTTCTCAAGCTTTTCTTGTTTCTTGATTATCAAAGGAGTCTCCTTCCTGTCAGGCACGTATATCTCGCCTGGAGGCTCAGAGCCTTTTATGGAAATCTCAGTCAACGAAACCTTCACATGTTCTGTCGGGTACAAGGCCTTCTCAGACGAAACTTGGGCTCGATCTTCTTGCTCGGCCTCGTAAGACAAAGCTTTCTCTGTGAAAGACCCCATCTCTGTCACGTGATGCTCTTCCTGTCGCGGCTCAAGTATGTTTGGCCTCGCTGAGGCACCAAGAGGGGGCGTCATATGGCGGCGCCAAGAAGTGACGACAAAGCACAAACACAATCAAGGGTGAGACAACAACAATAAGAAAAAAAACAAAAAAAAGATGTCAGATGCTTCAAGAGGAGTTTTGTAGCTGTCCTGGTGCTGATACCTTTTTCTGGAAGAGAGACTTTTTTCTCTGGTTCAATCTCAGAAGGCAGCAGCTTGACAATCTTCTGAGTTTCTAAATCTTCAAGTTTGTCGTCCAAGATGTTGGCAGAGAAAAAAAAAAGTTGAAACAGTCAATTAAACAAACAAGCGAGCATAAAGAGGTGAGTTTGCAAGAGCTCTCCAGCTGCTTGGAGAGTCTACAGCACAACATTTTCTACCAGACAGCAGCTCTTCAAAATGTGCATGTATGATTAGGAAGAAGAAAAAAGAAGATGGAGATGAAAAGTAAAACAATGATTTGTTTCCCCTGTACCTGTGGCAGAATCTTCAACTACTTCCTTTTGGACACGGGCAACCCCAAAGAAGATTTCATCTACTGGCTCCTCTGGAACCTTCTCAGGTGTCAAGAGAGGAACCCCGGCATCTTTAGACGCTTTCCCCGTGCCGTTTTCAACCAGGACTTTTTCCAACTTTTTCTGGGGTAGCAGCACTTTCTTTGCCATATGTGGAAGCTCCTCCGATACGCTCGGCTTTTTATCAAGAAAATGTTCTATTTTCTGAGGTTTACCAGGAAGCTTCTTTGGGACTTTCTGAGGTTTATCAAGAAGCTTTTCCGGCACTGTATCCGGTTTTCCTGGTATGTTCTGAGTTTTATCAGGAAGCGTTTCATTATCAGGTTTAACTGGTACTTTTTGTGGTTTATCAGGAAGTTTCTCTGGTACTTTGTCAGGTTTCGCTGCCAGTTTCGCAGGTTTATCAGGGTCTTTCTCTGGTACCTTCTCTGATACATTTTCAAGTTTATCATTTTGTTTCTCTGGTGATTTTTCATGCATTTTATCTGTAAGCTTTTCTTCTATTGTATCAGATCTATCTGGAAGATTCTCTGATACCTTTTCATGAGGTTTATCATGAAGCTCCTCTGGTACGGTTTCAGGATGCTTCTCAGGTATTTTATCAGCTTGATCATGATGTTTTGCTGCTACTTTCTTATATGTTTTATCAGGGAGCTTCTCTGGTACTAGTTCATGTGATACATCAGAACGTTTCACCGGGACTTTGTCATGTGGTTTATGATGAAGTGTCTCCGGTACTTTGTCAGGCTTATCAGGAAGCTTCTCAAGTAGTTTCACATGTGATTTATCATGGAGTTTCTCTTGAGGTGTTGGAGGTTTGTCATGTTGCCTCTCCGGGTCTTTATCAGGTTTCTCATGTGGTTTTTCATGAAGCTTCTCTGGCACTTTCTCAATTGTTTTCTGTGGAACTTTCTTATCAATGAGCTTGTCTGGTACTTTTTCACGTGGTTTATCGGAGAGATTCTCTGGTATTTTCTCACATGATTTATCAGGGAACTTATCCGGTACTTTCTCATTTATGTCTGGTAATCGTTCACATGATTTTTTAGAAAGCCTCTCTGCTATTTTCTCATGTGGTTTATCAGGAAGCTTGTCTGGCACTTTTGTGGATACATCAACAAGCTTCTCTGGTACTTTATCGGCTTTCTCAAGTACTTTCTCGTGAGTTTTGTAAGAAAGCTTCTCAGGAGTGCTTTCATGTTCATCATGGAGTTTCTTCTGTACTTTCTTGTGTAGTTTACTGGGACGTTTTGTTTGTAATTGGTCGGGTTTATCATTATGCTTCTCTGATACTTCATCATGAAGCTTTTCTGGTACTTCATCGGGCTTACCAGGTAGTTTCTCAGCCACTTTTTCTGGCACTTCATCAGGTTTTTCATTAAGCTTTTGTTGGACTTTCATTGGTACATCAGTCTTAAGACGTTTTACTGTCACTTTTTGTGGTACTTCATCAGGTTTTTCATGAAGCTTCTCTGGTACTTCCTCTGATACTTTACCAGGTAAATCAGGAAGCACCCCGGGCACTTCATCAGGTTTATCAGGAAGCTTCTGTGGCGCTTTGACTGGTACTTCATCAGTTATACCAAGAAGCGTCTCTGCCACTTTTTCGGGTACTTTCTCTAGTTCTTTTGTAGTTCTAGTTTTATCATGAAGCTTCTCTGATACTTTATCAGGTAGACCAGAATGTTTTTGAAGCACTTTGTCAGGTTTATCATAAAACCGCACTGATACTTTTTCTGGTACAGGTATATCAAGAAGCCTCTCTGGTACTTCATGAGGAGTACGAGAATGCTTCCCTCGCACTTTATCATTATTATGATAAAACTTCTCAGGTACTTCATCAGGCTTACCAAGGATCTTCTCTGCCACTTTATCCGGTACTTTATCAAGTTTATCATGAAGGCTCTCGGATTCTTTCTCCGGTAGACGAAGCAGCTTTCCTGGTACTTTGTGAGGTTTATCATGAATCTTCTCTGGTAGATCATCAGGCTTACCCGGAACCATCTTTGCCACTTCTTGTGGTACTTTCTCAGGTTCAGCTTGAATTTTCTCTAGAACTTTCTCCCCAGTCACATCCTGGAGTAAGTCAAGTGGAAGACTCTGAGACATGACAACCTCACGGGGCATCTTCTGAGGTTCTTTAGGAGGCATGTGCTGCTCTGGGAGCACAAGATCAGGTTTCCGATCTTGAAGTTTTGAGACAATAAATGCATATCATATAAAGAGCAGAACAATGTGCTAGCGCACACAAATGTTACAGTGTCAGTAAACAACTGAAATGGAAGCCATTTAGCGCTGACGGCCTGGAGGGAAGCACCAGTGCTTCCTGCACATGACAGATGTGAGTACAAACATCAAAGTACCTCTTTGTTGTTTTGCTGGCTCTTCTTTGGGAGGGAGCAGAACAGGTTCAGCTTTCTGTGATGGTTTTGGTTGCTCTACTATCTTCTCTGCCACAGGAACTTGGAAGAACATCAAAGGAATTAGTGTCACAAAATGACCAGGATCAGAAAATGTGTGACGAACCGCACAATGCACAGAACCACGTGACAACCACATGTGACGCACCATGTATTAAACACCACTGATAAACAAACACATACGAAGACCTACATATGAAGATACCACACAAAAAAAAACAAATCAGTGAAGAACATTGTAAGAATGTGATGAACAATGTGAAGGACCACAGGTACAGAACAAAAAAAAGTGTGAGAAATATGCAGAACCATATAAGAACAACAAAACATGACATATCATAGATGAAGAAATACATGTGACAAGTCAGTTGAAGAACTACTCTAGAAGAACCACAGATGAGGAATCAGACATGAAGACCGAAACATCCAAAAACACCACTTGTCAAACGACATGAAAATCCATATGTGAAGAACCACACTTGGAAAAAGAAAACACATAAACCACACAACACGACTGACTAACCACTGATAAGAAGAACCACGAGACAAGCACACGTGAAGAACAATGCATGATAAACCAACCAAGAGGATGAACCACATGTTAAGAACAACACAACATCATGAAACACGCATGACGTTAAGAAGAGTATAAGATTGAGATCTTGGTGGTGGGAGCTTCAGGTACCTTTGGTGACTACAGTTTTCTTCTGGGATGTTTCTTCTTCTCTAGAGGGCTTCTGCGGTTCTGCAGCAGCCACCTTCTTCAGTGGCTTCTCTGGCACTTTGAAACAAGAGCTCGGTCAATAAGTACACTGAAGTCATGAAAGAATGAAGACCTTATCACTTTGAAATTTAAGAGATGAGGAGAAGTTCATGGCTGAAAGATGTGTACCTTTTTCGTAATCTTCCTTTTGTTCTTTGGCCTTTGGCGGTGCTACTTTTGGCTCCTTGGGCTCTGCTACTTCCACTTTTTTCTCCACAGGCTCAAGTTTGGGGAGTTTGGGTGCCTCCACAGGCTCCAGTTTGCGAGGCTGTGGTACCTCCACAGGCTCTGCTTTGGGTGGCTCCACAGGCTCTCCTTTGGGAGGCTGTGGTACCTTCACAGGCTCCGGTTTGGGTGTCTCCACGGGCTCTGGTTTGGGAGGCTGTGGTACCTTCACAGGCTCCGGTTTGGGTGCTTCCACAGGCTCTGGTTTGGGAGGCTGTGGTACCTTCACAGGCTCCGGTTTGGGTGCTTCCACGGGCTCACGTTTGGGAGGCTGTGGTACCTTCACAGGCTCCGGTTTGGGTGCTTCCACAGGCTCTGGTTTGGGAGGCTCTGATACCCTCACAGGCTCTGGTTTGCGTACCTCCATAGCCTTTGGTTTGGGAGGCTGAGGTACCTTCACAGGCTTTGGTTTGGGTGCCTCCACAGGCTCTGGTTTGGGTGGTTTGTGCTCCTCCAACGGCTCTGGTTTTGGTGGTTTAGGTATCACCACAGGCTCGGGTTCAGGTACCGCCATTGGCTCTGGTTTTGGCACTTCATGTTTGGACTTGAACTTAAGAGGTTCTGGTGTTGGCTCCTCTGAGACTTAAAGCGACATGTTTGACACTCAAAGATGGGTTTCCACTCAAAGAAAGTAACATACAGACAAACATACACACAAAGAACGACCAAAGAAGAAGACAGAAAGTACCTTTGGGTGACGGTGTAGTCAGCTTCTTCAACGGCACAGGCTTGCCTTCGGGTTCCGGCTCAGTCTTTGGCTTGACTTTGGGCTCTAACTCAGGCTTCGCCATGAGCTTGACTTTGGGCTCTGGCTGTGGCTTCGCTGCTGTCTTGACTTTGTGCTCTGGCTCATGTTCTGGCTTAGGTTTTGCCACCAGCTTGACTTTGTGCTCTGGCTGAGGCTCCGGCTTAGGCTTTGCCACCAGCTTGACTTTGGGCTCTGGCTCAGGTTCTGGCTTAGGTTTTGCCACCAGCTTGACTTTGGGCTCTGGCTTTGGTTCTGGCTCTGGCTGAGGCTCCGGCTTAGGCTTTGCCACCAGCTTGACTTTGGGCTCTGGCTCAGGTTCCGGCTTGGGCTTTTCCACCATCTTGACTTTGGGTTCTGGCTCAGGCTCCGGCTTAGGCTTTGCCACCCGCTTGGCTTTGGGCTCTGGCTCAGTTTCCGGCTTAGGCTTTTCCACCAGCTTGACTTTGGGTTCTGGCTCAGGCTCCGGCTTAGGCTTCGCCACCAGCTTGGCTTTGGGCTCTGGCTCCGGTTCCGGCTTAGGCTTCGCCACCAGCTTGGCTTTGGGCTCTGGCTCCGGTTCCGGCTTAGGCTTTGCCACCAGCTTGACTTTGGGCTCTGGCTCTGGCTCCGGCTCCGGCTTAGGCTTTGCCACCAGCTTGACTTTGGGCTCTGGCTCCGGCTCTGGTTTGGGCTTCACCACCGGCTTGACCTTAAGCTCTGGCTCAGCCTCGGGCACAGCCTTTTTCACTGGTTTGACTTTCGGCTCCGGCTCAGGCTTTGCCAATGGCTTGACTTTGGGCTCTGGTTCGGGCTTTGCAACTGCCGTTACTTTGATCTCGGGCTCAGGCTCGGGCTCGGGCTCTGGCTTCACCACTGGCTTGACTTCAAGTGGAGGCTTTTTGGGTTCTGTCAGCACAGGTGGCTTGCCCTCATCTTGGGGATAGTCAACACAGAAATTAGAACAAAAAGGCTCGGCGAGATGTTAGCGACAGACAGAGAGGAAAATCAATAACAAGAGGTGAGAGGCAACGGGAAGCAGGAACAAGTACCTTTCTTTGGCTCCTGTGGTGGCTCTGCGACTTCTTCTGCTTCTTTGGAGACATTCAAGCACATAAGCGACCAATCACAAAATAGTCATCAAAAGAGAAAAAAACTACCTTTAACCGGGGTGACGACTTTCTTCTTCACCATTCGAACCTCCTCTGCCACTTCGGTCACTGTGACATTAACAACTCCGTCAGTTGCCCGGTGGCTAACATAGTCAATGCAAAGTGACCTTCAGTATGGATGACCCACCTTGCGGGGGCGCCGCTTCTTCCTCCTCTACTCTGTGCTCCACTTTCGGTTCCTCCTGGGCTTTGGCCACTTGGAAAAGGAAAGAAAGTCAGCCAGAAGACACCAGAGAAGACACTAATCGGACTTTGACGTTTTTGGTACCTCTGGAAAGCACTTCCTCTCTCACTTCCACTTCCTGTCTTTCCACTGTCTCCTGGATGGTAACTGCAGGAGACACATTTATTTTCCCCCAATCAGTTTTATTTTGAAATCCAGAGGGAACACATCACAGGCACCTTGACGTGAAAAATGGAACCACCAGGGGCCGAAACACAAGAAGTCAAGACGAACAAAAGGACCCCCTTGTCCGTCTAAACAAGAGGTAATGCAAGATGACGAAAAAAAAATCTGGGTGGTGAAGGATGGTGCCTTTCAGACTTTCAAGATCTGATTCATCATCAGCCAAAGTTTGCTTGTTTTAAATGTTGCTATTTGTGGCCATTTTTTTTTTTTAAACAATCTGTGGCTTGAGCTAAAAACACAGACGGCCGTGCATCCTTTTGACATTATGGTGTTGGTTTATAAAATGCATACCAGGCAATGAGTTCGAGGTTCTTTTGAGACCAAATTTGCAGGTTTTCTACGCTACTTGTCGGCTAGTGACACATTAGCTGATGTCATTTTGTCTACAACTTGAAGTTTTGGGCTGCTGGGAAATGCAAACTTCTAGTAAAACCCAGACTGGCCTATTTTTTTCGAGAGCTCGAAACAAACACGTGCGGCATGGGGCCTCGTTAAGCAGAGCGGGCCACAAATATGCAAATCTGGGGTGGAGCTTTCAGTATTACCTTCAACGTCCACTGATGAGGGCGCTTCAGGCCTCTCCACGGGAACGTCTTCCACATCTAGACAACAATTTTCTTCATTACCATGAGTTCATCGCACACTCTTGCATTCATTATCTTGCCTTCAGAGTACATTAATTCATTCACTCATGAGGTCATATGCTCTGAGAATGAATGAATCAAGTCATTAAAGGCTTGCGTATATCTCCCAGTATCAGCTCTCACATCGTCAGCCCAAAGAGTTACCACATGTCAAAACCACTATTGCTTTGCTGCCAAAGGCCTCGACGCACCAATCCGCCATTGGAAAGTCAGTACACGCCGTCTGTCTGGTGTAGTGCGCGATGGTGGAAAGTCGGAGTCATTGTTGGGTCGCCTGAGGGGGGCGTGTTCGTTCGATTTGACACCTACAATCGTGTCCAGCTGTCAGGACAAATGAGCACCGTGATTGGCTGTCAGCTAACGAAACAGTGCACTGGACGAGAACGAGAAGTGACGAAAGCAGACAAATGATGACATCTGAAGCTATTCTTCAAGAAGTAGATGAACTTTGCTCACTTTTACCTCGATGGACATAAGGGCTGGCTGGACGGAAGAGCGCCAAGACAAAGTCATCACTCTCATTGACGAAAGATCGCCATTATCACCGTCAAAAGTTACGCAGAGACTAGCGCTGCCGGTAGGGGTACTGCTTCTCACGCATGCGCAGAAGGTCCGGAGTAGTCACGTCTCCATCGGCTTTTGTGATGTGTGCTTTAGACATTTTCCCCTCCGACGTGCCGACTTCTAGGTCGACGCTACAGTTGGCCACGATGGCTGACTGATTGGTGTGCAGAGGCCTTAACGCAGCTTGCGTGATTTCAAGATGCGAGCCATGTGGTTGAGCCCTTTGATCAATTTTGAAAGATAGCCAAAGACCAGCAGGATTTTCTCTTTTTTAGGATCTCTCTACAAAAGAAAGTACTTACCAAAGGGAACTGTGGCTAATTGTATCTCTGTGAGAAAGGTGGGCGAAGAAAAAGAAGAAGAGAAGGTGGTGTGAAACACAACAAGAGTGCCTATCCAAGGGTGGTCAAAGTCGGTGCTCCCGTGGTACCTTTTCCAGACAAATAGAGCTCTGCGCTGCTCTTCGCTTCGCCTCGGGGTTCCAACCTTACAATCACTGAGTACACGCCTACATGAGAGAATTGGTGGCTATAATAAACGGTTCAATGTGCCGGAATGGGGGAATTGGTCCGGCGTGCTACTACACACCTTCATCCTCCACGCTCACGTTTTTGATGACCATGAAATGTCTCCGGCCCTCACTGCGGAAGTTGTACTTGGGGCTTTCTCTCAGCTCCCAGGTGTCCTTGTACCAGGACACCACCGCGTTGTCGAAGGACACCTCGCACTCGAAGGTGGCCGCCTGACGCTCGTTCACCTCCACGTTGTGGATGCGCTTGGTGAAATGAATTTGCTCAGCTACGAGAGACAAAGACGGACGGCAGCGGTGAGAGCGTGGAGCACGCCCCGGCGAGGGACAACATCCGCATCGGGTATCATTAGGCTGATGATGTTCTGTTAGAGAGGCTAGCCTGACCAGAATGTTAGGAGGGATGTCGTTAGGATGGAAAAGAGATGGACTGCAAGAGGCAGGACAAACGAGGGGATGCGAAAATGGTGAGAATGTTGAGTGTGAGTAAATGACAGAGGAAGGATGACCATAGTGTTAGGAGGGGAGCACGGTTACAGTGGCGGACAGATAAAAGACACAACTGCCCGCCTTAGGAGGCTGCACAAGGGGGGGCACTGAAAGAATCCAAGAGGAGGACAAGGAAGGGGCGATACAAGAGAGGATAGATGACTGGTTAAGGAGGAAGGACACCTTCCCCAGGCAGTCAAGAATGAGGGTCACATGTTTGGGATTATTCAGGGGGACATAACAATGATGATGATGATGATGCCATTGTCAGAAGAGTTTAGTGAAGGATCAATCGGAAGGTTTTTGGACTAGGTACCAACCTTCCACCCAGAGGTCGGCAGAGGACTGCAGGTGCAGGTACCTGCAGGTGTAGCGACCTTGGTCTTCGGGCTTTAAGTCCTTGATATGAAGCTTCTGGAGCTTGTGTTTGACCTCAGACTTGAACCTGCCTCCCTTGGTGTCTAACTGCTGGCCATTCTTAAACCACTGTGTTTCCGCATTGGGGATGGACAACTGACAAGTCAAGGTACATGACTGGCCTTCCTTACCCGATGTGTCCTGAAGGTGCGTCTCCACCACGGCCTCTGCAAGAATGAAGAAAGTGGAGGCTTGGTTCAGTTTTATGTTCTATTGACTTTTAGCTATAAACTGTGGTCAACATACTGTGGACTATGGACTGTGCTCCACGAAGAGTAATGTGTGGGCTGTAGATCATGTACTATGGACTATAATAAATGGATTTTGGACAATATTGACTATGGTCTACGGTCTATAAACTTTAGGAGATGGATCATGGACGACATACTATAAACAATGAGCTACAGACCAAGGATTATGAGCTGTTGGCAGTACTGACCATCTGCCTACTAGTAATAATGATGTTTTGGAAAACTGACCAGTAACGGTGAGCTTGGCGCTGGAGATGTGAGGTCCACACACCACGCGGTAGTTGCCCTGGTCTGCGAGTTGGCACCCCTTAATTTTCAGCAGATGGCGCTCTTCACTCACACTGATGTGGTACTTGGGGCTGGTGTCCAGTTTCTGGGTGCCCTTGTACCAGGACAGCACGATTTCGGGGTAGTTGATCTTCACCTCACACTCAAACAGAGCCTCGTCATCAACTAGGACTGACTGGTCGCAGATGTCCTTCACCACGGTTACGGGCTTAAGGACAGACAGGAGACATATGTTTGGGCTAGGGACTAAAGTCTGTGATCACAGATATCCTTAAGCCCTGTCAGCGGCCAAAGGATGGACAGAAGGATACAGTAGAATATGCTTCTGCTAGTACGCAAATCGAAGTTCCAACTGAATTATGTATTTGTGTTTGAAATTGCCCCTCTGAAAAAAATTGTTTGCTGATATTCACAAAGTGAATTTAAGCAATACAAAATGTTCATTATATAAAAAAGGAAACCGATTGTTGCTCCACAAGATTAGAAACTATCTGGAGCCTTGAAAGACACATTTTCTACCGACCTCTGTCCGCTCCATCCTCTTCCGCAGGTCTTCTACCAGCCTGGCCATGTCCTCATCCGCCTCTCTGGGTGCACGCTCCACTTCCTGTCAACCGGGGTTAGGCCACAATCAGAACTTTGGCATGGACAAAGGCACTGATGATAGTGTCATACTTGGCTTCCAGTTTCTTCAGCCTTCTCCTGCTTGAGCTGCTCAATGGCCTGAAGGAGGCCCCGGTAGTCGGTGATCCCGTACATGCGGGCGTACTTCTCATACTCCTTGGGGTCCACGTTTCTCAGCAGCTCGATTATGTCGATGTCCTGCTCCGCCTCAGGGCTCTTCTGCTTCGACGGCGTCCTAAAGACACAAAGAAGATTCAGGTTGTAACGCTGCCATTATTATTATCAAAGGGGGCCAACGCCAGTCCACGGACTGACTTCTTGAGCTTGGCTCTCAGGTCTCCTTCGAGCTGGGCAGCCGCCTTTTTCTCATCTACGTGGAGGTCTGCGGGACACTCGATCTCGCCATGCTTGTTGGAGGCCACACAGCGGTACTGGCCAGAGTCCGACTTGGTCACCTCCCGGATCTCCAGTTTGGACTCGCGGCCCTTCTGCTCGATGGAGATGCGGCCGCCCTGGGTCAACTGCCTCCACTTGCCCTTCATCCATTTGACGCTCGGGATGGGCTCGCCGCCCACCTTGGCAATGAAGGTGACAGCGCCCTCTGTGGGGACACCACAGGGTCTCTGGATTATTTCAACCTGACTCTGTTAATTTCTACTGTGCAAAAAGATTATTACAAATTGTTTTATTCTAAGTATTGATTGTGCATGCACTCGTTTCGCTTATTTATTTTTAGAGGATGAGGACATGTATGAGGAGGGGGGGGAGGGGGCGAGGACGAGGAGGAGGAAGAGGACGAGAAGGGGGGCGACGAGGATGAGGAGGACGAGGATGAGGAGGACAAGTATGACGGGCGAGGATGAAGAGGAGCAGGGTGGGCGTCTTACTCTCTGTGACGTGCATGCCCTTGGGCTCCTGGATGAAGAAGAGTTGGTCCAGCTTCTTGGTGGGAGTAACGCCAGCCGTCCCATCGATAGCAGCGGCATCTTTTTCTTCAACGACAAAAACGACAAACAACATCATTGACACGACCAGAGATGCCTGACATCTGACTGAGCGTCTCTGTCGACTCAACCTGACTCTACCAAGTATTTTGGCTTGTATTAAGTAAGTATTTTGGCTAAAAGCTGTTGGAGCAAAGTCACGCATTTCTTTTTGATTTCTTTGAACTATCCGAAACACAACACGCATTCAGAAAACGGCATAACAAAATCCAGACAATCCGGAACAGTTGACAGATCTGTTTACCCCTAACAGTGACTTTAGCCCGGCACAGCTCACTCCCGGCGTCATTGGTGGCCTTGCATATGTAGTCGCCGGCGCCCTGACAGGTCACCGTGGCGATCTCCAGGCAGGCCGTCCCATCGGAGAAGGTGACGGTGGAGGTAGCAGACGGCCTCAGCTCTTTGCGGTCTTTCATCCACTGGATTGAGAGAGGAGGTGAGCCGCGGACGTGGCAGCGCAGACTCAGACGCTCGCCCTCCAACACCGACGTGGCCTTTAGGGGGACGTCGAACACCGGCGCAGACTTTGCCTCTGCGGGGAACCGGGGTTGTAAGCGTACACATTAGCCTTTTAATAGACTTTCATAGCTCACACGTTAGATAACATGCTACCAAACGTAACCGTGAACATGACATTGCTGGTACGACGTCGTCTATTTTGCGGCGAGGGCTAACTGACCCAAGATTTTGAGGGTGATGTCGCACTCCGCCTTTCCTGCCTCGTTGCTCGCTTGACAGCTGTATCGTCCACTGTGCTCACGCCGGCTGTTCTTGACGCAAAGTACGGCCATGTTGCTCTTAAAGGTCAAGTCGTAATCGTCAGAGCCCGAGATGTCGGTGCCGTCCTTCACCCAGAGGACGGACATGGGCTGGGACCCGGACACCCGAGCCTCTATCTTGACCAAGCGGCCCTCAATGTCCTCCATTTCCTCAGATGGCTTCTTGGTGAATATCGGAGGGCTCTTACGCTCTATGAACGAGACAAAGGCCGATGAGTCAGGAGATGCAGAGACCATGGTGGCAGGTAGGCGGGGTTAAAAGCAGAGGGACAAGAAGAAAGACAAAAGACCAAGTGGCCCACAAATACCAAGGGCTCAGAATGCAATGTCCAGGCGGGTTAAGACTATAAAGCAGGGACACGAAGTTGAGGACCGGGCACCAAAAGATTACAAAGAGCATGGGCGCGATAAACGAAGGCAAAAGAGTCAAGACGCAAAGACCAGGGGGACAGGGTGCGAATATCAACCAGACAAACACCAGACATCAAGACCAGGGGAACAGGACAAAAAAGACAAGAGGGGGTTGTACACAATTATCAATAAAACGAGTTGCAAAGACCAGACGAGATCAGGGGACCAACAAAAAGACCAGGGAAGCAAGGGACAAGCATCACGGGATGGGATACAAAGACCAAAAACATGGATTACAAAGAAGAGTGATCCCTGCTCAAAAACTAGGGGAATGGCACAGAAAAAACAAGGGGACAAGACAAAAAGACCAGGAAGACCAAACACTAAAAACAGACGGATATGAAGCGTGGCAAAATATAAAGACCGGTTCTGCAGGACACAATGACCAGATTAGGGATTGTACAGAGTAAGGAAGCAGGGCAGACGGACAAAGGGCATCGGGATACAAATACCCACAGGGTGGATTCCAAAAACCGATCGGATCGGAGGAAAAGATGAGGGGAGCAGGAACACAGAAAAACAGGGGACAGGACCCAAAGACCAGACGTACTGGACACAAAGATCAGTGTTTGGGACAAAAAACCTTGGACTGTGACATCACAGGAGCAGGAGTCCTTCCCGACATCGTTGATAGCGTGGCAGGAATATCTTCCCGTGTCTCCTTTGTCGGCCTTGACGATATGGAGCTGGGCGGTGTTATCCTCCATGTGGATCCTGTAGTTCCCGCCGCTCCGGATGTCCTTGTGGTCCTTGGACCAGGTCACCTTCATGGGGCTCGAGCCGGTCAGGTGACACTCCAACGCCACGCTGTCGCCTACTGTCACTGCCTGCGTTGCCAACAATTTCCTGTCGAAGACCGGTGGGTACCGCGGCACTGTGAAGAGAGCGGCAGGATTCACATTGGCACACCTTTTCATTTATTCATTAATTTGTCCAACTTTGTTGATATTTTCTAGCACCGACCTTGCAGGGTGAGCTTGGCTCTGCACGACGCCGAGCCGACGCTGTTGGTGGCCACGCAAGCGTATTCGCCGGTGTGTCTCATCTCGCTGCGGTTGATGGTAAGGGTGGCCGTGTTGTCGTCATACAGTGTCAAAAATTCAGCCCCGACCCGCACCGGCTCGCCATCCTTAAGCCAGGAAACCTCCAGAGGGGGAGAGCCGACCACGCGGCACTCGAAACGGACCGGAGAGCCCAAGGTCTGCTGGAGGCTCATGATCTTCTTTGGGAAGCTCGGCGGAGCTTTGGCCTCTGAGGAAGGTCGAGGGAGCGTAAGTCAGCGACCTTTGACCCTCAGCTCAAAGGTGACCGTCAGCCACAAGAGCAGGCTCGTAACCGAAGTGGAAGAGCGTGCACACCATCTGGCACGCAGCCATTAGCGATGAATGCTAAAAAAGCTCAATCCTTTCCCATGCTATCAAACATGCTAACAAAGCTACCTTGTTCAGCATAATATTGAATTTTGTTAGCAAATAACCAACGTTAGCAATCTTATGAAACCTGACATGCTGGTGAAAACGCTCATGCTAACAAAACTAAAATTTGCAATGCTACAAAAGGAGCTAACAGGCACATGCTACTAACGCACTAATAAACAGCCAAGCATTACAAAGGAAGTGCTTTGGGTCGTTGCAATTCTCAACCTACATGAGAAAGAATCAATAATCGTTAAATAAACAACACACGATTCTGAGCAACGGCGTGTCCCACAAGCGCAGATTTTCATGAATGAATTAGAAATTACAGAACCTGATTCCGAACACCAGAGTACTCACTTAAGAAACATTTGAAGATGAGAAGAGAAGACAAACTGGTTTTGAACTCGGTAACATGCCTCAGTGGGAGCGGTCCGTCCGTCCGTTGCTGACGGACGTCCATTTTGCAGACGTGATTTTGGGAGACCGACTGACGGACCAACGGACTTACGGACGGATTGACCAACTGCTGTTTACAATTGGCTTCATCAGAAAGAGAAGTCAAGCAGCAAAATGCATCGTGGGAGTTTTTCCATGTGAGGGAGCGACATAATCGTTTTCAGCGACTTGAAACGTGCAAGTTCGAAAAGAGCGAGAGGAAGCTCGAGATTTGCCATTTCAAGATGGAAGTCAAGTTTCAAGGGTGCGGCAGCAAATGGATGTTAACAGAAATCAAGAAAAAAATAATTATGAGTATAAGACAGAAAGGTTGTATTTAGATTACTTTGAGTAAAAACAAACTTTTTTCTTCGTCACGGTAAAAAAAATACTTCCAATTAAGTGGCACGACCGGCTGTCATTTTTGTTCGGCGCGGTTGCCACTAACTGCTGAAAGTCTGCTGAACTATTAGTTACTTGGAATCAACTTAGTTACTTTTTAAAGCAAGTAATCAGTTTCTTTACTTCGAGGAAAGGGTGGCAACTCGAGTCCTGATCTGTATTGTATTGAAACCAAGAAAATTGGAGGCCGGCTGTGAAACGTTCAAATAAAACTCAAGTGGTAAAATGACCACAATGCTAATATAACTTGTTAGCTAACATCGCCAAAAGTTTTGTTGAGCTGTTTAACATTCGGAAATAGTTCAAATTCTACCAATTCTATTAAGCACGCTGAGAAATTCATTTTATCAGCTCTATTCAGGAAAATCCTGACAAACTTTAAGAAGCGAACACACTAACAAAGCGAGTAGGAGAAGTCATGTTATCAAGCAACAGAACATAAATTGAGCTCAAATGTAAACAATGCTCTAAAAGACGTCAAACGTTTCGTTATTGTCGACATATTGGTGGGAAATGCTCACAAAGCTCACATGTTAGATAACATGCTCCAAAACGTATCCGTGAACATGACATTGCTGGTATGACGTCGTCTATTTTGCGGCGAGGGCTAACTGACCCAAGATTTTGAGGGTGACGTCGCACTCCGCCTTTCCTGCCTCGTTGCTCGCTTGGCAGCTATATTGTCCACTGTGCTCACGCCGGCTGTTCTTGACGCAAAGCACGGCCACGTTGCTCTTAAAGGTCAAGTCGTAATCGTCAGAGCCCGAGATGTCGGCGCCGTCCTTCACCCAGAGGACGGACATGGGCTGGGACCCGGACACCCGAGCCTCTATCTTGACCAGGCGGCCCTCAATGTCCTCCATTTCCTCAGATGGCTTCTTGGTGAATATCGGAGGGCTCTTACGCTCTACGAACGAGACAAAGGCCGATGAGTCAGGAGAGGCAGCGACCATGGTGGCAGGTAGGCAGGGTTAAAAGCAGAGGGACGAGAAGAGAGACAAAAGACCAGTGGCCCACAAACACCAGGGACTCAGAATGCAATGTCCAGGGGGGCAAGACTACAAAGCAGGGACACAAAGTTGAGGACCGGGCACCAAAAGATTACAAAGAGCATGGGCGCGATAAACGAAGGCAAAAGAGTCAAGAGACAAAGACCAGGGGGACAGGATGAAAATATCAACCAGACAAACACCAGACATCAAGACCAGGGGAACAGGACAAAAAAGACAAGAGGGGGTTGTACACAATTATCAATAAGACGAGTTGCAAAGACCAGATGAGATCAGGGGACAGACACAAAGACCAGGGAAGCAAGGGACACGCATCACGGGATGGGATACAAAGACCAAAAACATGGATTACAAAGAAGAGTGATCCCTGCTCAAAAACTAGGGGAATGGCACAGAAAAAACAAGGGGACAAGACAAAAAGACCAGGAAGACCAAACACTAAAAACAGACGGATATGAAGCGTGGCAAAATATAAAGACCGGTTCTGCAGGACACAATGACCAGATTAGGGATTGTACAGAGTAAGGAAGCAGGGCAGACGGACAAAGGGCATCGGGATACAAATACCCACAGGGTGGATTCCAAAAACCGATCGGATGGGACGAAAAGATGAGGGGAGCAGGAACACAGAAAAACAGGGGACAGGACCCAAATACCAGACGTACTGGACATAAAGATCAGTGTTTGGGACAAAAACCTTGGACTGTGACATCACAGGAGCAGGAGTCCTTCCCGACATCGTTGATAGCGTGGCAGGAGTATCTTCCCGTGTCTCCTTTGTCGGCCTTGACGATGTGGAGCTGGGCGGTGTTATCCTCCATGTGGATCCTGTAGTTCCCGCCGCTCCGGATGTCCTTGTGGTCCTTGGACCAGGTCACCTTCATGGGGCTCGAGCCGGTCAGGTGACACTCCAACGCCACGCTGTCGCCTACTGTCACTGCCTGCGTTGCCAACAATTTCCTGTCGAAGACCGGTGGGTACCGCGGCACTGTGAAGAGAGCGGCAGGATTCACATTGGCACACCTTTTCATTTATTCATTAATTTGTCCAACTTTGTCGATATTTTCTAGCACCGACCTTGCAGGGTGAGCTTGGCTCTGCACGAGGCGGAGCCGACGCTGTTGGTGGCGACGCAAGCGTATTCGCCGGTGTGTCTCATCTCGCTGCGGTTGATGGTAAGGGTGGCCGTGTTGTCGTCATACAGTGCCAAAAATTCAGTAGCAGCCCGCACTGGCTCGCCATCCTTAAGCCAGGAAATGTCCAGAGGGGACGAGCCGGCCACGCGGCACTCGAAACGGACCAGAGACCCCACTGTCTCCTGGAGGCTCACAATCTTCTTCGGGAAGCTCGGCGGAGTTTTGGCTTCTGAGGAAGGGGAGGGAGCGTCAGTCAGCGACCTTTGACCCTCAGATCAATGACCATGAGTCACAACAGCTGTGTTGTGCTCCTGCCACTGGGG
Source organism: Idiotropiscis lumnitzeri (assembly GCF_059441095.1). Taxonomy (NCBI): domain Eukaryota; kingdom Metazoa; phylum Chordata; class Actinopteri; order Syngnathiformes; family Syngnathidae; genus Idiotropiscis; species Idiotropiscis lumnitzeri. Next base: position 20,377,011 of record NC_142404.1, read on the forward strand.
GTATGTGCGCTCCCTCTAGTGGTCGGTGAAGAAATCACTGAATTCAATCTACAAATTGTGCATAGGTTGGCTTCAGCGGCTTTGCTTTTTTCCTTGCGTGTATTTAACAGTATTTTGGTGGAATTGTTTCGCTCACTTTATGTCAATAATGTGTACTCGGAATGGAAACATTTCCGGGAGTTTTTTAAATTGGTTGAGGGCTATTTAGGTGACCTAAGTCATATTTCAGTACGTCCACTACGTGTAGCACAAAAACTTTCAATACATAATTTGGTAACTTTTGAGAAGACCATCCAGGAATTCTTTTGGTGGTATGTTTTGTTATTTTTGTCCACCTGCGGTTGCCATCTTCACATTCTACACTGTAGGAGTGTGTGTGTCTTCAAGGTCCCAGTTGAGGAATACAAAAATGCATCAGCGGCTTTGCAGAGCAACTCCAAAGCATTTTTTGGAACTGCAATTGTGCTATGCTTAGCATATTTTGTGGCGGAGGTCAACGGAAGCTTTCACACATGCCAAAAACACGCACTCTCTCTGTTTGGAGAGTGTCACCAAAACAATTATCTGACCTTGCACGCTGAGGCGACAGGTGGAGGCGGCCGTCCCAATCTTGTTCTCGGCCTTGCAGGTGTACTCGCCTACATCGGCCATGGTGGCCTTGCTGAGTTTGAGACAGGCCACGCCTTTGCCGTACTCCAGCCGACAGGTGGGGCTGGATCGCACCTTGCCGTCACCCTTGAACCAGGACACTTTGATCTCGGGGGTGCCGGTCACGTGACACTTGAGGCAGACGGCGTCGCCCGATGTCACCTCCATGGGCTCCAGGAGCTCCAGGAAGTATGGCGGCTCTGCGGGAAGGAGACAAAGTCAAGTCTGTGGCTCCTTCATGTTAGGGTGAGCACCCAATTGTTTGTCTATGCGTGCCATGCCGTTGAGTGGCAACCAGTCCCTTTGTTTGGAAGTTGATGTGCACTTATTCCACGAACAACATCGACAACGTATGTGCATTTGCATGCTAACTCATTAGCACCTTAGGACAGGACACAATTAGCACATAGCGTGCTACACAGTAGCAGAGGCACATAAGTGAATGATCACGTAAACAAATGAGTCCGTTAGCATGCTAGCTTGTTAGCATACATTGAGTTTGCTTTTGTACTTAACCGGAATTTCTTCGCTTAAGGCAACTGAGAAGAGATTCTCATCTGCGAGCCTCAATGCCGAGCCGGCCGCAGCCGTCGGATTAAAGGAGAGCAAAAGTAAAGCTGTTTGCGCCTGCAACATGATTTGGATTCATTTTGGAATAATGATTTTTCATTAGAATTAGTCATCAAGACGAACACAAGTATCTTAAAGCGAACTCTAATGTGCATTGGGAGCCAGTGAAGAGAGGCCAAGATTGGGGTGATGTGATCCGTCTTGCGAGCAGCAGCATTTTGGAGCAACTTGAGACGCTTGAGGGAGGACTGGCTGACTCCAAAGTCAAGCGCATTAACATGGTGCGGATTTCCTAACGACGCTCTTATGCTTTTGGGAGCCATCTTGCTGGTGTGCGCGGTGCACATCAGGTGGCCACGATGGATAAATCTTCAATTGGATTTGCTTGCGTTCCTTTTCGATGAAACAGCTCACAAACATTCACGTGGAGACATTTGCAAAATGAAGAATGACCATAGGGGTCATTTGGGCTCTGACGGATTGGCGACCTGACCGGCAAACTTTGAGAATGGGTGGCGTGGTTGGCGAACTCACCCAGGATGGTGACGGTGGCCTCGCATTCATCCTTGCCGGCGCCATTGGCCACGCGGCAGGCGTACTTTCCGGCGGCGTCCTTGTCGTCGGTGCTCAGACACTCCAGGATGCATGCACTCTCCGTGGTGCTCAGGTTGTATTTGTACGAGGCGAACACCGGCTGCTCGTCCTTCAACCAGCTCACCGAGATCTCGGGCGTCCCAGAGTACGTACACTCCAGCCTCAGTGGTTTGCCTTTCTCCACAGACACGTCCTTCAGCTTCTTCACGAACGAAGCCGGCTCTGGAACAGGAATGGCTGTCAGTCGCAAGCCACTCATTCTGACAACAGGACGCAAAACTCATGAATTGAAAGCTCAACGAATGAATATGCTTTAATGAACAAAGGTGAACCTGCACCAGAGACACTTGTACAACGCTGTGTCATAAAAACATTTTCTCTCACTGTCCTAAAGGGTGATCCCGGAAATGCCGCTGGACGATGTACTCATTCCCCGACCGGGTTCAGTAAAAAGATCTGATCATAACCTCCCACCTTAGTCGAGGGATCCATGAATCCATTACAACAACTTCCTGCGTCGTGACACAGGCGCATCGAAACGGCAAACTCCTGAGTCACATGACTTGAAGCATCAAAGAATGGACCGGCGACAAGGGCCCAGCCGGCCAATTAAATCGTCCGTTGACAGACAATTATTTAGCATAACCTTGCCTCTCTAAATGGATCTCATGAAGGCCATTCTATGGAGCTGGCCTTCACGCAGGGAATTGAGACCAGGTCGGCCCGCAAACTGTAAACTGGAAGCGTATAACTGACTAACGGACAGCCTTTGAAATGCCTTATTTAGGGTGGCGGGGATATTTGATGCATTACATACAGATTTTTACATGAATACTCAGATTCATAAATCATGGCTTCTGTTTTGTGCCAAAAATCAGCATCGGTCAGGCTGTCAATCAAAACATGACTGACACCGCTGCCACTGGAAAAAATGTTGGAAGTTGACCAACGAAAGCCAGCAGCAGACCTTTGAGTAGCAGGTTGACGGGGTAGCTCTCTTTGCCCACATCGTTGATTATCTGGCACGTGTACTCTCCGGCGTGACTCCTGTCCACCCGGTACAGTTGCAGGAGGACCCGGTTGTCCTTCAGCGAGAAGTCACAGTTCCGCCCGGCCTCCAGCTCCTTGGCCCCCCTGAACCACTTCAGCCTCAGGGGAGCGCTGCCCTTCACGATGGCTGAAAAGACAACATCTGAGCCCGGCGTGGCCTCGGCGGACTGCGGCGCAACCACGAAAGACGGCAGCTCTGGACACAAGAACGTCAGAAAGACAAAAAATGGAGACAAGGATTTTGCTCTTTTTGTTTTTTGGGGACTGTCATGAAATCCAACAGTGGGCTCTTTCTTGTCTATCTTTTGGTCACACGATAAACCTTAAGTGAACATGAATATCTGCATTTCCGCTTACCTTTGACATCCAAGGTGGCACTTGTCTCACTGGATCCCGCCTCGTTGATGGCCTTACACCTGTAGCGTCCTGAGTCGGAAAGCTTGAGGGTTGGAATCCTCAAGGTGCAGCTGTTGTCACTGAAGGAGATGTCGTACGTGGGCCCACTGCGGAGTTCCTCGTCATCGTGATACCAAGAAATGGTGAAAGGGGTCGAGCCCGAAACCTTGCACTCCATCTCGCCGGCTTTGCCCACCACCGTGTTACAGTCCTTCAGTTTTCTCGTGAAGGAGGGTGGGATCATTTTGTCTGTCAGGAGGGAAAGATGTCACAAAGGTGGTACACGGCAAGTCTTACAGTTTCACTCTCAGTTTGTTACAAACGCCACAAAGAAAAAGAAGTAAAAAAAAAAAAAAAACTCCATATGAGCTTAAATGTCAAAGAAAGTGATGCAAGCACACAACACCCTCGTAACTTAACTCTTAAAACCAAGACTATAGATGCAAAAAAATGCGTTTTGTAAAATGAAACAGCAAAGACAGAAGCACATAGTCAGAAAATTCCCTTTTTAAAAGGCTTCGAACATCAAAGACACAAAAGAAAGCTAGACAAGCGCATACAGACTGAACTGAAACGTCAACAATACCAACAAGGTACAGTAGCAATGCAAAACTATCGCCAAAGGCAGCCACACGGCTTCCTTAGTAAACGGGATTTGAAATATAAAAGCAAGTGGCACCAACCTAAGACAGTGAGATTAATTTTGCTCAGGTCCTTCCCGACCTCGTTCATGACCTGAAATGTGTATTCTCCAGAATCCAGTTTCTCCGCAGCCAGCACGTTCAGGCTGGAGATCATCCGGGAGAAGGAAATTTTGTATTTCCTGCCGGACACCAGCTCCACACCATTCTTGAACCACTTGGGCACCAGCTCTGAGGTGCCGCGCACTTTGACTTCCAGGGCGGCAATATCGCCAGCGGTCACGCTCAGAGCGTCGGGCTTATCAACGATCTTGGCTGGTTCTGGAAGTGACATACACGGAGCACAGAGTGTTTAAAACCGACCGCACCTGCATAGGGGCTCGGTCAATGAAGAAACACTATAGGAAGAAGAGAGAATTAGACGGTCACCAACCAAGAACAGTCAGGTTTGCAAAACACTCCGCACTCCCGGCGTCATTCCGCAGCTGACAAGTGTACCGGCCCGCTGCAGCTGCGTCAGTCGCAAAAACTTTTAGGGACACCCGTTGGTTCTCAAAGCTTATTTTTCTGTTGTCGCCGTCCCTAAGAATGTGGTCCTTATCCAGAACCCAGGTCACGGAGATGGGCTCGGAACCACTGACGGTGGCCACGAGGCTCACCTCCTGTCCCAGAACCACCGTGATATTGGACAGTTTCTCCATGAAGGATGGAGGCTCTGGAGAAGAGCAACAAACCAGTCAGCAAGGGGAAGGAATCTAACCTTAGTTCCGCACTGGATGCTTTGAAGTCCACTGACCTCTGAGTTTAACTGACGCCTGGCAGGTGGCGCTGCCGACGGGGTTTGACGCCTTGCACTCATAGCGGCCGGCATCTGCGGGTTCGATCCCAATGACGTGCAACGTGGCCGAGGTGCCCTCGCTCAACATCTTGTACTTTCTGCTCTCCATCAGGGGCTTGCCATCCATGAACCAGGCAGTCTGGAATGGGCCTGTGCCGCTCATTTCGCAATAGAGACTCACATCCTTCCCGTTCAGCCCCTCTACCGGTTCTGGCACTCTAATAAATGATGGCGGCTCTACGGGAACATCAACAAATCATTACAGCTGCACAAGAGACCTACGGTTGGCGCAAAATCCTAAAGCTGAAATCCAAAAAGCGTCAACCCTCTTGCCAGCCTCTGCCATTGTGAGCATTTTTTATTCTTGGACTGTGGAAAGGGGTCAACACAATAGATTAGTGCTTTGGACTTCTGCCTCTCAGTTCTGAGTTTCTGAGTTAAATTCTCAACTCGTCCTGTGGGAAGTTCGCAGGTCCACAGTACGTGCGTGGGTTTTCTCCCGGTACGCCGGCTCACATTTGGATTCCAAAAACGTGCTAGGTAAATTGAAGATTTTAAATTATCCACTCGGTACTTGTGTGGGCTTGTTTGTCGATACTGTATGCATGGATGGAAATTGAAAAACTTGAATTTGGACTACATGCTCTGTGGATGACTGGCAACCAGCTCAAGATGTGATCTATCCATGCCAGCTTGGATAGAATTCAATTTACCATAACCCTAACGCATGCAACCGGTACAAAAAAATGGGTTAGGATTACAATGGTGGTCTGCAACCGTCATGCAATAAACATTGAGTTCAACTCAGACGAAGGCAGAGTGGCTGTATAAAAAAGAGGAATTCGTAATGGATGACAGCTTTAAGAGTCACTGACAGTAAATCCGTCAAAAACCAACCTTTTACAGTAAGAGTGGTGCTACAGCTGATAGTGCCGGCATCGCTATGAGCTTCGCACGTGTAGACTCCGTCATCGTCAAAGCCAGCGGTCTGCAGCTCCAGGGTGAGCACTGAGCCATCAAACGACGTGCTGCAGTTGCTGCTGTCCATTAGCTTGGTGTCCTGCTTGTACCAGGTCACCTTGATGGGCCCAGTACCGGTGACCCTGCACTCCAGGCAGAGTGGCTCACCCTGCTTCACACACTTACTGGATGGGAGTTTCAACACAAACTCGGGTGGTTCTGGAAAGGCCAAAACATTAGCATTAGTTGGCAGAATATCTGTATAGATTCTCATCCTGCTCATGACAATCAGCAAAAGTTGAGTGGAGGCCTTTGGACTCTTGTTTCTGTGCCACACTTCAGACTTAGCAACACCCTTCAAACAAAGGCTTGTTTGCTCCAGTGACCAAGTCCTCTGAAGCAAACGAAGCAATCTTGTTGTTGCCGGGCGACTTAGTGAGGAGTGCTGGGACGTTTTCCTTAAAGAGACCGAAAAAACCTTCAACTCCAACCCAGAAAGAAAACAGTAGTTAGCAGGAGTCAACAATTAATTTGCATCTCAACGGATATAGTCAAGTTGCCTCCATTCAACTTTTAAGAATGTAAGGCGCCACAGCGAGGGCAGTAGCGGGACAGAACGGTTTAGTGTGTGGTGGGGTGTGGTCGACCGCTGTGCAAGACAGAAGAAAGAGAGGAGAAACACCCAAATGACAACGAAGCTATGCTAATGCTAACGCTGACGGAAACCACTGAAAACACAGCAACGAGACGATTGTCCGACCTTTGACCGTCAAGTCTGCGCTGGAGCGTACAGAACCAGCATCGTTGCTGACTTGGCATGAGTAGACCCCGCCCTGGGTGACACCCACGGAGTAGAGCTCCAGGAAGCAAGAGAGCGCGTCCAGCCCCATGAGACAAGTGGGCCCCGTCATCAGCTCCAAATCATCCTTGAACCACTTGACACTGAAGGGAGGCGTCCCCTTGAACGACCCTTTGAAACGCACCGTTGCATTGGGTACGGTCGTCTGGGAATCCGGCAGGGTGACAAAGCTTGGAGGTTCTTGAGACAATGAAATGGAACGGGTTATAGAAGCAGAGTTGATCCTCAAGTTGCGGATCAAGTTGCAAATCCAAAACATGGTTTAACCTTTGACTATCAGGGTTCCAGTGCACTGGCAGCTTCCAGCAGAGTTGCTGAGTTTGCAGGAGTAGGAACCTGCATCTAAAATCTCTAAGTGCTCAATCTCCACACACACGGAGTTGTCTTGCTGAATCATTTTGCGTTTAACACCGCTGGAGATTTTGGCGCCGTCTTTCTGCCATTCTACAGAGATGGGAATGGAGCCGGATATCTTGCAAACCATCTGAACAAAAGAGCCCAGAATCTCTTGCATGTCTCTGAGGGGGTTGATGAAGCTTGGCGGGATGACTTGTTCTGTGACCAGGAGAACAAACACAAAGTGATCATCTGGTTCAAAGGTTTGGGGGTTCTTCATACCCCATGCTCTTTATACGAACCTGACACAACCACTTTGACAGTGCAACTGCAGCTGCTGATGTGGTTGGACACTTCAAAGACATAGTCTCCTTCATCCTCTCTCTGTGCTGACTGAATTCTTAGGCTGCTGGTGTTGTTCTCAAAGCTCAGCTTGTGCTGCCTGATAGACTGCAGCTCCTTGCCCTCTTTCAGCCAACGCACTTTGAGCTCTGGTGAGCCTGTTACCTTACAGTCCAGACTAACCGGATCTCCAAACATCACCTTCATCAACTCAGGCTTCTCAGAGATCTGAGGTGGTTCTGCATGTCAATAAAGTCACAAATTTACTGCAGGTCCGACATCAGAGCAGAATCCAAAAGGAGAGGTTAGTGAAGAGTAGTACCTTGGACCGTCAGGGTGGCGGCACACCTATCCTGGCCAGCCTCATTCATGGCCTGGCAAGTGTAAGACCCACTGTGACCTGCTTCACACGCAGGGATCCTAAGCGTGGCCACATTGTTCTCAAATGTTCTCTCAATTTTGGGATCTTCCAAAATCCAGTTCCCGTCCTTTTGCCATTGCACAGAAATGGTTGGAGAGCCGTCCACCACACACTCAAAGACCACCTTCTTACCCAGAACACAGGTGGCATTTTCCGTCCTTTTGGTAAATCTTGGCGGTTCTGTTTGAGAAAGCCGGGTATTAATTCTAGCAGTCGACGAGAACCTGAGAACATTTCACATCTCAACGGACCAACCTTTGAGGCTCAGTGTGGCCTTACAACTACAGCTTCCCACATCATTGGTGACAGTACACTGGTATTCACCAACATCGCCTGCGTCACATTTGTTTACCTCCAGGCCCACCGTGTCGTTGACCAGGGTGAGGCCATGCTTAGCACTAGCTTTCAGCTCCTTGCCGTCTTTGTGCCACGTGATCTCAAAGGGAGCGGTGCCGGCTAGTTGACAATTCAGCCAGGCACCGCCACCCGTCACAACACTAACCGGCGTCAGTTCTCGTAGAAATATGGGCGGCTCTGATGTTGGGAAACAACACAGTCATCCTCTCTGGATTTGAAGCCCTAAAACAGCCACTTAGACATGTGACTGAACTAACCTTTGACCTGGAGTTCCATGCTACAGCTCTCGCTTCCCGCTTCATTGCGAGCTTCGCAGAAGTAGGTTCCGCTGTCTTTGACGTTGGCCCCGCACAACTCCAGGGTGGCCAGGGAGTTGTCAAAGGCCATCTTATGGCGACTGTCGGGGCTGATCTCTGAACCCTCCCTGAACCAGTAGATGTCTATCTCGGGTGTACCGCTCACTTGGCACTCAAACATTTGACTCTGACCCGGTCGGATCACAGACAAGTGCGCTGGACTTCGCATGAACTTCGGGGGTTCTGTCAAGGGAAGCAACCACATGCATGTCTGTTAGAAAGACCTCAAAAGGAATATTCAAGTTTGTGTTTCAACCCTACAAATCTCACGTTACGTTTGCCAAGTTCGAGCTATCAGCTGTTCAGAGTTTTAAGTCCTGTGAACAATATTTTCTAACTCATTTCAATATAAACCTGAAGTCACACCACCAATCATGGTCATGGTTGGTCCTGTTGTCGTCAATGTTTTGAGCTAACTTTGGCTTTTTCTTTTTCATTAAAATGATTTTAACAACGTGCGAACAAATGGACGAACGGGAAAAAGCTCTGGTGAGAAACCTTTGACAAAAAGTGTGGCCTGGCAGGAGACGGCGCCGACATCGTTGTGAACCTCGCAGACGTAGTCACCAGTGTCTGAAGTTTTAACAAAGAAGAACTCCAACGAAGTGGAGGTGTTGTCTTTTGTCACCAGGCAGTCGGAGCTGGACAAGATCTCTTTCTTGTTCTTAAACCATTTTATGGTCAATGGCGGTGTGCCTGAGATCAAAGCACTGAAATGGACCTTTGAGCCAGGGAGGACATTCATTGATTCTGGTGGTTCGATAATGCAGGGAGGCTCTGGAAAAGTAGAGAATCAAGAATTGTGATCACGCTTGGTGTGGTTGTGAGCCTGAGTGAGACAAAACAGATTCAAACCTTTGACAAACAAGGTTCCCGAGCACTGCGCACTTCCCGCCTTGTTCTTAGCAATGCAGGCATAGCTTCCGCTATCTTTGCTGTCCAGATTGGAGATTTCCAGGAAAGCTACATTTTCAAAGAAGGTGCACCTCCATTTGTCGTCCGTCTGGATCTGTTTTTCGTTTTTGTACCACTGTATGCTGACGGGCAGCGAGCCCGACACGACGCATTCTAGATGTGCAAAGGAGCCTTTGATCCCTTCGCTTTGCGTCAGCTTCCTCGTGAATGTCGGCGCAATGATTTGATCTGACGTGGAAAAAGCAAAGAGGTTAGCAATCCTGCGGGCATAGAGACTGACCCCCTTGGTAACAGAGCTCGTAGATATGTTGACAACTGACCCAAAATGGTGAGTGTCGCCTTGCACAAACTGCGACCGACATCGTTTGAAACTTCAAAGGTGTATTCGCCGTTGTCACTTTTGTCTGTTTTATTGATTTTTAGCACAGAGCTGGAGTCTGTGCTTTGTACTTTGTATCTCTGACCAGAGACCAGCTCATTGCCAGCCTTCAGCCAGCGCACCTTAAGTGGCTTGGTACCCGAGAACCGGGCCGCCAAGGTAGCTAGATCCCCCTGAGTCACACTTATCGACTTTGCCTCTTCTGTGACCTTAGCTGGTTCTAAGACGTGAAGAACAAAAGTTAGCAAAGTTTCACCAGACTCATGTGTTACAACATCGGAGCAGATGAAGAGCTCCTGTGACCGTGAGCATCACGTTGCCCTGAAGACATGCTGGATTCAGTTTTTGAACTATTAGCCTTGAAAAGGCATCCTACGAGCTAACTGGTAAGGGACTAGGAAGTATATCACAAATAAAAGGAAGTGACTATACATATCCTATAAATAGTTTTCCCTGCCACAACTACGATTTGTCCCATGACAAAAATGAGTTTCACACTGCTGTATGTGGTCTGGCTAGCGCGGTAGGATGCGCATGCGGTTCAGGCGACAATTTGGATCTGGAGGACTACTGACCTTTTACAGTCAGAATGGCAGAGCAGGTCTGACTCCCTGCCTCATTCTGGGCTTGGCATGTGAATTTCCCGCCATGCTCGCTGCAAAGCTCTGTGATGTGCAGAAGGGCCATCTGGTTCTCATACGAAATCTGAACATTTTCGGCCTCTTTCAGCTCATAGTTATCTTTGAGCCAAGTGACAGTTATGGGCTCCGAGCCCTTCAGGGTGCACTGCACGGAGACCTTGCTGCCTACCAAGGCGCTGACGGTCTCCAGCTTTTGCAAAAACGAAGGAGGTTCTACAACAGAATTTACAATCATGCCTTGTGTTAGATCAGACAAAAAATAATAAATTCCAGCAAAATGACAATGGAATGTCAAACCAGACCCAGCAAAGGTATTCATAAGAGTCTGAGTAGTTGACAGAACACGGGCGGCAACGGTCTAGATCCTCTGTCCCAAACACAGATAATGTCTGAACTGACCTTTAAGAGCGACTTGAGATTCACAAGTGGCCCTCCCTACTTTGTTCTCCACCACACACTGGTACAAGCCCACGTCTAGAACCTCCAAAGCCACGACGTGAAGCGCCACCAGGTCCTCCTTCACTGTGATCCTGTGTCTCTTGTCGTTCCTCACCAGTTTTGTGTTTTTGTAAAATGACACAGTGAATGGGGCTGAACCAGACACTTGGGCCTCCAGCATCATCTCAGAACCCTTTACCACATCTTGGGGCTCCAAGAAACGAGTGAACACTGGGGGTTCTAGAAGAACACAATGGAGCGGTCACAATGTTATATTAAACTGCAGAAAACCCACCGCCAGAAATGATGTTGGCTTACTCGTGTGTCATTAGCGCACTTCAACACCTGAAAGTCAAGTCCAAAATGGTGAGTTAAGTGATATTGCAAAGTGTACAAACCTTTGATTGTGACTATGCTACTGCAAGAATCACTGCCCGCCTCACTGGTAGCTACGCACACGTAGTCTCCACTGTCCTCAACAGCGGACTTGGCTATCTCCAGAGAGGCCACCAAATCCACTGAGGTTATTGAGTATTCAGGACTATGGCTGATCTCCATGCCATCCTTCAGCCACTTGAAACCAATGACAGGACTGCCTGTCACTTTGCACTGCAACCTGACTGGGCTGCCACAGACCACCAGCTTGGTGGCTTCAGGCTTCATCACAAAGATGGGAGGTTCTGAGAGAAGAGGTGAATGGCGATTAGGAAGCAGATTAGTGTCAAATAACGATGTTCATGCAAGTGATGACGGGCACCTTTTACAAAGAGGGCTGCGGTGCAGTCCACCTTGCCGGCCTCATTGGACACCTGGCAGGTATATTTAGCCGAGTCGCCTGGCTTGACAGAGGGAAGCTCCAGAGTGCTCATGGAGGCTTCTTTCTTGATGAAACAAGAACCTTCACTGATCATTTCCTTGTCTTCTCTGAACCACTTCACAGACAGAGGAGGGGTTCCAGTGAAAGCAGTCTGAAGGCAAACTGTAGTTCCAGGTATAACATCCTGGTTGTCGGGTGTCACTGTGAATGCCGGCGGTTCTGGAGGCCACAAGCAATAAGGAAATGTGCACTTTACAATAGCATCGAATCAATAAAACGGCGGCACAAGACGCAGTCACACCTTTGACGTAAAGTATGCCGCTGGTTTCTTTCGCGCCGGCTGAGTTGGTGGCTCTGCATTTATAAACTCCTGAGTCAGCTTTCTCCAACTGGCTGAGGGTTACTGTGGCGGAGCTCTCCTTGAAGTCTAGCCGGAATTTGGCTCCGGACTCAATTTCCCGTTCATCTTTGAACCAGGCGATGCTGATGGGTTGGGACCCAGACACTTTACACTCCAGTGAGATGTCGCTGCCAATGTTACCGTCAACTCGTTTTAGCAACTTGGTGAAGGCTGGCGGCATTATACGGTCTGCATGTCAAAGAGAAGGTATTGTGTGTATCAGTGGTTAGAAAAAAAAACTACAAACTGACTTGACAAAAGGCTTCATGTTGGATTTGATCAGCTCCCCATCAAATTTCCTCACAATCAATCACACTTAAGAGGTTAGGGCAAACCAAACCTAGAACTGTCACAGAGCACGTGCACTGGTCCTTCCCGACTTTATTGGCAACCTCCATCTTGTACACAGATGTGTCCCCCTTTTCTGATTTGAGAATCTTCAAGGAGACCACATTGTCCTTCTGGCTCATCTTATATTTGCGTCCACTGATCATCTCCTTTCCATCTTTGAACCATTTGACTTTAAGGTCAGGGCTTCCAGAGATGGTGCATTCCAGCGTGGCCGAATCACCCGCCGTCACACTGATGGACTCTGCCGGTTCTACAATTCTAGCGGGTTCTGAGATAGTATCGGTACAAAAGGAGAGACATTCAGCATTCACAATTAAGAAGACAAGAAGAACAAAGGAAGGATGGATGTGGAGGATGTCATCTGACCATGGACTGTCAGGGCAGCTTCACATTTCTGTTGCCCAGCTTCGTTCTCAGCATGGCACAGGTATTTACCGGCGTGGCTGATGGCCACGACGGCGATGGACAAGCTTGCCACATTGTTCTCAAATGACATGGTGATGTTTGGATCGTCGTTCCGCAGTATTTCAGAGTCTTTCATCCACTTGACCGTAATGGGGGCCGAACCCTTCACGGTTCCCTGAAGCTTCAATGCATTTCCTAGCACTGCCGTCACACTTTCAACCCTCTTTGTGAAGGTTGGTGGTTCTATAGAAAGATCAAAGCCACCGAGAGATAAGCTAGAGGCCAATAAGTGAACGTCAAAAGATGTTAAAGTTTTACTGACCTTTAAGTTTAGCTAAGCCCTTGGTGGTGACTTTGCCCACATCGTTGGATATGACACACTGATATTCTCCCATATCAACACTTTCAAAGGGCTGGATCTCCAGCCTCAACATGGACTCTTGGGAGACGACCTTGTATTTGTGGTCACTACTGATGCTCCTCTTATTTTTGGACCAATTGATCTCAAAGGGAGCACTTCCTGCCACTTCACACTCCAGCTGTGCGCTGGTGCCCTTCACCGCCTCCACCGTCTGCAGCTCCTTCTTAATGGACGGCGGCTCTGTTATCAGAGGTCAAGAGGATAAGCACAATGACCCCCGCTCTCTATCACAGGTCATCATTCACACCGCCGCTTTAGCGTGGATCTTTTTGTTTTGTGTATTAGTTTTTGTCTAGCGTACAGGCAAGTGACAATTTAGCGTTGCACGTCTTCAGTGTAGTACCACTTTGTGGCAGAACATGCCAGACAGCACCAAGCTCTACTAGAGGAGATGCATCCTTTAACTGCAAGAGGAGAGAAAGTGTCGACCTCCAACAGTATAACACTAGTTGTTGTTCCCGTGTCAGATGTTTTATGTGTGTCAGTTTTGTTGGAACAAAAACAGAATGAAATAATAAACACAATTGATGGTCTCTCCATATTGTGAATTTTACTGCAAAAAATGGCGCCGAGTGTGATGCCACAAGATGTCTCAGACAAACCTTTGACAGCCACGGCCGCACTGCAGCTCTCACTGCCAGCATTGTTTGACACCTCGCAGGTGTAGCGGCCACTGTCGGCCACGAGAAGGTTCGTGATCTCCAAAGTGGCTGTGCCATTTGTGAAAGACATTTTGTGTCTGTCTCCAGGGACCAACTCTCGCTCATTCCAGAACCAGTGGATGTAGAGTTTTGGGGAACCTTTGATGGTGCAATGCAAGCGACCAACTATTCCTTGCTTCCATGTGATACTTGGATCCATTTTCTTGACAAAGCTAGGAGGCTCTGCAGGGAGTGGTTATATTTATTTTCAAAGTTTCAAATTTTCATTAGGTAAAAGAAGAACCAAAACAAAGCGTTAGTGTTGGCTAACATGTCATGTCAAGTCTTACCTTGAACTGTTACCAGAGCCTCGCAGGAGGAACTCCCGGCCTCGTTGGAGGCGGTGCACACATACAGGCCAGTGTCTTTCACTTTGGACTTGGCAATTTCAAGAACTGCCACCTTGTCATCAAAGGACTGCTTACACTCCATGCTCTGGTGGACCTTCTTATCATCCCGAGTCCAGGTGACTGTCACACCAGTGTCCTCGTCCACCTGGCATTCCAGCCTCAGCATCTGGTTAACGGCGGCGGACACTGGCTCAAAGCTCTTCACGAATTTGGGCTTGTTAATGACTTTGAGCTCTGTGCTAAAAGTAGCTGCGCCAACGCTGTTGGAAGCCTTGCACAGGTAGACTCCCTGATGGCCGGGCTCAAGAGTGGAGATGTGCAGGGAATACTTGTTCTTGTCGCACCTCATAGCATAGTTGCGTGAGGGGGAGATGGCTATGTTGTCTTTGTGCCAGACCACCTCTATGGGCGCCGAGCCAGTGAGCGCGCACTGGAACACGGCTGTTTTCCCCACATAGGATGTCATTGGCTCTGGTTTTGTTACAAAAAGCGGTGGGTACATTTCTATGGAAAGCAGGTAGAAGATATCTTAGAAAACGAAAGCACGAAAATTAGACCTGGCAGCTCAACACTGTGAGAGGCCATTTCTGTCAAAACGACATAGATAGGTCAAAGGTTGCCAAAAAATATGATACTTCTCTCTCATTTTGACAGTCAAGGGACGCTTGCAACAGGAAGTCTTACCAGTGACAGCCAGAGAGGCGCCGCAGCTGGCGGCACCGTACTGGTTGGTGGCTTTGCAGCTGAATTCTCCACTATCGGCTTTGACAGGGTGCAAAACTTCCAGGCAAGATCCACTGTGGCGGCTGATGATGTTGTACTTCTCGCTTTGCTTGATCTCCACACCGGACTTGTGCCACTTGAAGGTCACACTTGGGGCCTCCTCAATCTCGCACTCAAACCTGGCATGGCCCCCGACGTTTATCTCCAGAGGGGTGATTCTCCGCCTAAAGATGGGCGGCACTGAGGCGCCCAACGACAAAGATAGATAAATGTCAGTGGAATCATTGCTGGATGGATTTTATGTTAAACGCAGACAGTCAGAAATGAGACAGATGGTGGATGTTATTTCTTTTTTTCAAAAGAAAACAGATAGCAAGAACACAAGCCCCAGGATTGTGAAACATGATTTCAGGTGTTTTCTTGTTGGGCTTGGGTTCAAGCTACTGGTGGAAAAAAGACGTGATGACCAGGATGAAGACTTGATAGCATGCAGACACATGTGGAGGATGGACCAAGACAGACCATGAAAGCTGTCCAAAAACCAGCATCAGGCACCCAGTGGGTGCTGGTTCTGATCATCAGACAATAGGTGTCAAGATACAAGATGAAGTGAGTTAGAGTGAAATGTGAACATTCGAAAGACAAATGAAACACTTTTAAACATATTATGAGTGACTCTCAGGGAAGGAAATGGATGAAAAGATAGAACATTGATTTTTCTTGAAGTCAAACCTCTTGAGACCACTGTGAGTCTGGAAGATGTTGTTGCTTGGCCAGCTTCATTCTCAGCTTCACAAACATATTCTCCGTCATGTTTGTCCTTGACAACTCTTCTGATAAACAGCGAGTGAGTGTCGAGCTCCGTGAAACACTTGAACTCATTGCCAGATTGCACCAATTGCCCATTGAAGAACCAGTTTACCTGGGTGGCATACTTGATGCTGGCTCTAAATGTTGCCTCCGCGTCTTCTGCAACTGTTAGATCCTCCAGACTGGTAACTACTAGGGGATGTTCTCTCTGTTCCGGTCTGGAGACTGAAATCTCCTCTTTGAAAACCTGCTCCATCTTATCCTCCATGATGATAATACCCTGAGTCTGTTCAGAGGGGGATGTGGTGGGAGGCAGAGTGGCGGTAAGCAGTGCCGTCCCTTCAACTTTGTGTTTGCTCTTCACTGTGGACTTCATCTCCTGTCTGGACACCACCGCTGACTGCTCAAACGCTACATGGGTTTCAGTGGAAACTTGGACCTGCGATGAAATGGACTGTGCCACCCTCGCTTCCTTGGATTCCTGGACTTCGACCCGCTGTTGAGCCGAGGCTCGCTCCACCTCCATTTTCGACTCAGTCCTGAGGGCTGCTGCTTGAGATTTAATGGGACTAAAGTCTACTGAGCTCTCTGCCACACTCACTGTCTGCACAACGGAGGAACTGACTTGCTTTGAGCGGGCTGAGGAGACCTGCGCCCTCTGAGGTTTGTCTAGCTGCATGGTACCTGGCTGATCAGAAGTCAGAACACGAACCTCCCGGTGCACAATGGAATGTAAAGCTGCCTGAAGTTCACTTCTGAGGTCAGCTCTGCGAGGATATTCACCCTGGAAAGCCAGCGTGATTTCCAAAGGTGTGCCAGTTGATGTGATCACGTAGGTAAACAACGTGTGCCTGGGTTCTCTCTGAACTTTGACTTCCTGTACTACTGCCGCCTGGAGCCCTCCTACAACATCCGCCAGCAACACTGGTTGCTCACTGGCTACCGCAGACTGAAGAGCATTTCTGAGTTGACGGCGTATGCTCACACTGGATGCTTTTGGCATCTGAAGCACAAACATCATCTCTTTGGGAAGAGTTGTGCTGTCTGTAGATTCTGACGCGAGCAGAGACAGCTGGGGTTGTTTAGCAGCGATGACTTTAGCGGACTCTGACTTGATAATCTCTTGGGAGAGCTCCCCCGTCAGTACTTGCTTCTCATCCATCATTATCGACTGCCTGACTGACTGGCCTTCTTGGATCTGGACTGCAAAGTCCTGCTCTGCAGCTTCAAGAATTTCACTGCTCTCGGTGCAGATCTCCTTCTCCTTGACCTGGACTGGCTCTGTGGGAACCTTTGGTTCTATGTCAGTCTTGCACGTGACTTTGTCCACAGCTACGAGCCTCTCTGTATGTCTTGCTTCTATAGCCTGACTCTCAACCATGCTGGTGAGGTGCATCACATTCCAGCGATCCTCCTTCTGCACCAGCGCCCGCTGCTCCTTAACGTCACAAGCGACGGGCGTCTCCTTGGGCAGTTGCATGGGCTGAAATGACAGCTGGAGAACGTTCTGAGGCCTGGGTTCAGTTCGAAGCTGGGACTGAACTCCAGTCACAGACAAATTGAGCTCTGAGTCCTGATCTGCAGTCAGCTGGAGTTTCTCCTCAGAGACCGCTGCGTGACTACGAACCTTTTCGGCTTTTTGCGTAGCTGTCTGCTGTTCAGGCTTCTCTGGCTCAAGAATACCTTCTTTGGGAAGCACCTCAAAAGACTGGCTTGACTGGAGATGAAGCAGAGAAGGTGACTCCTTACTTGGTTGAACAGCAACAGTACCCACCCTGGTATCAAACTGAGATGTGTCCTCACAAACCACTGTCCTCTGCTCATCCTGGCTGACCGAGTGCAGCACAGTAGGACTTTTCCTGGTGCCCGCCTGCTCTGGGTCAGGTTTTTTGCAAGTAAAACTGGATTCAGAGGGGAGCAGGTCTTGATCAGTGATAACCTGCAAGTGCAACAGCTGCTCCCCTTCTATCTGGGACTGAATGGATGTGGCGCTGCTCAGAGACGGCAACTGTTGAGAGGACTCTGCCCCAAGCGGGTACTTTTCCTCTGCTGCTAGACTTACTTTCATCATGCGATCCTTACAAAGGTGGGCTGCCTCCTCTGCTGGTGTCTGCATGGAGAAGTCTGTCTCCTTGGCCAGAGTGTGTTTGGATTCGCTAACTGAGGCTAGAACTACACGACGTTGCTCTTGCTTGACAGAGGTCTTCACAGCTGAGTCGGCTGTCGCTAACTCAGCGGTGTGACCCTCTGGAAGTGCATATTTCTCAGTAGATTGGGCAGAGTACAAGATTTTTACCCCCTCTTTCACCTTGTAACCTTTCTCCTCCTGACCCCCAGAAAGTTCTTGGGACTGTTCTTTCATAACTGCCAACTGTGACTCCACCTGATGCCCGCTCACTAGATGCTTGGGCTCTGATCGCAGCTTGACTGACGTGGACTTTCTGTCAGCCAGCGGCTTGGTGCTGGTGGTAGAAAAAGGGGTAAGCTCCTCGGCTACAGCCGACATCACTTGCGACCTCCCCTCCCTACTTGCCTGGAGCGCAATCACCTCGGGACTCTGAATGCGGTCACAGTGCTGCTCTGTGAGGTCCTGACTCTCCTCAACAGATGATGTGAAAGCAGTCGTGTGACGCTGCTTTTGAGAAACAGCTGAAACTTGTCCCGGGTGGGTGGACACCTCAGAAACTCTCTCCTCTATTTCGAGACTCTGAAGCACCGCTGCCTGATGGGGCACCTTCTCACGGTGAATAGTGGCGGCTGAGATATCCAGCTCCGTAAGGGAGCCCACTTGCTCACTGGGAATAACCCGTCGGTCTTCCGTACCGATGGTATAAACCATCTGGTCTGAGCTGACCCTGTCCTGACCTGGAAGGCTAACCTGGTACAAGCGAGACTCCGTAGCCTGTTCTGTTTTGGAAACTTTATAACCTTTTTTCTGGACCACAACCTGCTGTTTGTGAGACACAGAACGAGATTCCCTGAGCACAACCAGCTCGGCTCCACTAGATGCCTCCCCAAACTGGTTTGAAGCTTTACATGTGTACATGCCGCTGTCTTTCTGATTGACATCCTTGATGGTAATAAAGCCAGACCCATCTGGGTTAGCTGTAATGGCACACTTGGGACTAGACTGGATCTCAAAAGTACCCTTGAACCACTGGACTTTGGGAACGGGATCCCCAACAACTTTGTAATCAAAAGAAACCTTTGTCGCTTCTGAGGTGCTCACTGGTTTGATCTGCGTTAAGAACGTCGGTGGTTTTCCTGTGTACTGAAACATTTTTTCGACCCATTTCTCTGCCTGGCTAAGTTCCTCCTTTTTCACTTCCAGATACGTGGTGCACGTGGTCTGGCCGAACCTGTTGGAGGCTGTGCAGGAATACTCGCCCTCGTACTCCGATGTAACACGAGTGATAATTAAGGTAAACTCCTCCTTCTCCTCTACCAGCTTATACACGGAAGAACTCTTGATCACTTTCCCATCGTGAGACCACTGAACAGTGGGCTTTGGTGTGCCAGACACTTTGACACTAAAGGTAGCGATCTCTCCGGCCCTCACCGCCACTGGCAAGAGCTGGCTGAGAAACACGGGCTTTTCCTTTTTCTTTTCTATTGTGGAAACGTAATGTTTGGGCTCTGGCATGAGTTCAAGTGTTTTGGTTTTGTGAGGCAACTGGACACCGGTGTAGTAGGTCTCCTCTTGCTCCTCCACTGTAGTGACAGTGGTGCTAGAACGTTCTGTCAGAAAACATTGAGCAAGACTGATAAGAAAAAAGTCATCTGAGCAAGACAGACACACAACAAAATGCATCCTGCCATGAGAGAAAGACTCAGGCATTGGTCTTCCCAGGACGTTGATTTCAATTTATGTCTCTCACATTCACAATTTATGACTACATGGAGGTGTTAATATCAATTTCATAAGATCCCACCCGTTTCTTTCAGTATTTATCTTTCATTTTTCATCTTAGTTCTTTTATATTTATTCTATTCTTGGAATAAGAGGCGGCAGACTAGTGAAACAAAAATATCATTGCACAGATCTACCGTTATGGTTTTACTGTGCAGATGACAAAGATCTGGAATCTCTTGAATAGCAGAAAACATTGTTGAGATATTTGTGATACTGCGATTGGCTGGCAACCAGTTCAGGGTGTGACCCCGCCTACTGCCCAAGGACAGCCGGGATGGGCTCCAGCACGCCCGCGACCCTTGTGAGGAGAAGCGGAACACATAATGGATGTTTGTGACAACATAAAATGAGTCACATTTTTTTTAATCCTGATTTTAGACAAAATATTGTCAAATTCTTTACAAAGCTTTATCCATCCATCCATCTATTATCTGTACCGCTTCTCCTCACAAGGGTCGCAGGGGGTGCTGGAGCCCATCCCAGCCATCTTCGGGTATTAGGCAGGGTCACACCCTGAACTGGTCACCAGCCAATTGCAGGGCACACATAAAGGAACAACCATCCGCGGGCAATTTAGAGTGTCCAATCAAGATGTTTTTGGAATGTGGGAGGAAACGGGAGTACCTGGAGGAAAGCCACGCAGGCACGGGGAGAACATGCAAAGTCCACACAGGAACACCGGAGCCGGAATCGAACCCACGACCTTTGCACTTAAGTTATTTATGTCAAATTTTGAATTAACCCTTAATGGCTGATTTTTTTTTGTCATGTTCTTTTTAATGTTAAGTCCAAGTTTTTGAAGAACTACGGACACCCTGTAGTTATAATTTTTGGTAATAGTGGCGGAGAGGGAAGTGGTTGCGGTGGTGGTGGTAGTCGTAGTGGTTGTATGAGCTTCATCAAGCTTCCTGATTGGTTCGAGCTTGATTGAACATGAAAATTACAGCCTTCATGACTTGGCACAGGATCCCTCACGCAGGATCATCTCTAGAGATGTGCGAGGGCCATTACTAATGTGAATTGTATACTGGACTAAATGTGACCCACATAATCATTAGGTTGTCACTCATCACTTCATGCTTCAGTTATTCACACGGACAGCATTTGGCAAGGAAACAAATAGTTGGGCAGGTGTTCCAACATTTTAAGTTTATTGTATAAACTCAAAGACAAATTTGTACAAATAAAAGATTTCTGTTGCTCTCGCAAAATCAGAAGAAGGCATATTTACAACAAGTCCATAAGCACTTGGTTGCTTTCAAATGTTTCACATTCAAGCACTTGTTGAGAAGCATTGACTTGGGGTAAAAACCACAAACTTGACTCAAAGAACACAAGCATCTAATGTACTGTACGTCTACGAGTCAACAATGGTCTGCCAGGAGGTTTTTCTTGAACTGTTTTGCAACTACAACACAACACACAACTGAGCATCAAGAAATCACTCACAAATCAGTTCGAGTCTTGTTTGTCGAGTTTTCAAACAGATGACTTTTTTGGGCTTATGGCAAATAAACACTCAAGCAGCATTTTTTTCCTATATCCTCAAAACGACGACGACAAGGATGCATTCGGGGGAGTGCACAAAACTAATTTACATTAGGAGCTCAAAGCTTAAGAAAAAAGCCACGTTTCTTAAGTAGGCAACTTGATGAGCTTCTGACTTGAGTAAAACTTGCGCTAACCGTTATTCTAGTAATCCAAAGTAGCTTGGTTTGATGGGTGTTGAGAACGTTTCAACTTTTCACTGAAAAAAATTGAGCGTCTCACCTGTTCATGGGTCCAGTGGGCGTGCCCCTTTGAGGTTCATTGCTGACTGGTCAACGGACTAAATTTTGTCAAGCTACCGTTTTTCTCCAAATGATTCATTAGTGGGCACTTTTCAAATGGATTGAGAAGGACAATCTTTGTGGGAAAGACCAGTGGTATAAGCCAGTCCTTCTTAAATAGTGGGGCAGATGCGATCCTTGCCATGTTGGCAGGATCAAGTTCCAAGAGTGTTTTTTTTTTTTTTTTAAAACGATCGCAACAGCAGAACTAACTTCCAAGTTTAGGTCGCGGCCCGTGTGTACTGAGACTTGCATGGCTTGGACTTTTGGACAACCAAACAGTATGCTACTGGTGGGATCAACCAGATTGCCCCGGTGCAGGATCTGGGCTGGCTGGGGTGGTTCGATATAAAATAATTCAGAAATGTAGTTATAAACCTTTTCTTTTTGGGAGTGTAAACAAAATAAACGAGATGCACTGGTACAAGACAGTCAGTGGTGGAATAATTTGGACTTTGTTGTCCTCAAAGGAAACAGAAAACTATGGAGCGAAAGCAGCACTGGTTTGAAAGCCAGGTGAAAGAAGCCGTCTATGTCAAACTATGAAGGCCTTTTCTAACCAGAGTAAGAACCCTTTGAGTTCCAAGGTCAAACATCTTCAACAATCAAGAGTCCAAGAATCTACACAGACACACAGACTTTTCTCTAAAAGACCTTCAGCAGCGCTGAAGTTTCAATCCATCCGGCTGCATTCTGGATCAAGCATCTGTACTCGCCAGCGTCGTCCCGGTTGGCGTTGGTAATGACAAGGTTCAAGTGGCCTGCGTTTTTTTCCTGAATAATGTACCTGCTGTCGGTTATGCGCTCACCATCTTTGTACCACTCTGCTGTGGGCTCTGGCTTCCCACTAACCAGACACTGCAGGACGACCGGTGAACCGACGGCAGCAGTCACATCCGTCAAGGGAATGACGCACCTCGGTGCCATCTCGGTCACCTGGAACTGAAAGCTACACAAGTCGGAGGACTTTCCCTTGAACTCCACCTTGTCCTCTTTGGCGGACTCGGCGAACACATCAAAGTTGATGCTCATGTACCGATCTTCACTCATCTCCCCATCCGTCTTGGCCACCAGCCGGACAGCCCGCTGAGACTCATCGGTCCCCTGCTGAAACTCAAACTCAAGTTCAATCTCTGACACCTGTTCGCTGTCCATTGCCGAATTTCCAACTAGCAAGTCAAACTTCTGTGGCTGGACTTTGCCGCTGCCAAGAGACACAGCTGTCAGCTCCGTGCCTCTGGTCTGTCCAGAGAATTCCTCGGTGTTGAGCACCACCAGCGAGGCTCTGCACAGTGTTTCGCCGACGACATTGACAGCGCTGCAAGAGTACACGCCGCCATCCTGTACTGCGACTTTACTGATCGTCAGGAAATGATTTTCACCATCAGATGAGGGCAGGTACCGTCTGTTGTTGTGAGGAATTTTTTTGTTCCCTTTGAACCAGGACACGATGGGAGACGGGATTCCCATGAGCGAACACTCAAACATGACAGCAGAACCCTCAGAGGTTTCCATGTCACAGATGGGATTGATGAACCTTGGCGGCATCTCTGTCACCTCAAAAGCTATTTTCAGATTTTCGTGCTCCTGGGTTACAAAGTCCACAGTGCCCTCTTCGGAAATACTTGGAATAACATCCAGGGATACAATCATGCTCTTGCTGTCAGCTGTGTACTCAGGAATGGTGATGATCTTCACCTGTTTCTCAAATTCCTTGACCTCATTCTCATCCAGTTCTACTTCCAACAGGATCTCCTGGGGAGAAGGTGAGCGAGAAGCGTCATCCTTTTCTACATCAAACTCTATCACGTGCTGATGGGTAACTGCGGGTGGGGAACGCATGAGCCTCGCTTCCTGCGACACCACAACTACGAACGCAACGCTGCAGGCCTCGCCAACATCGTTGATGGCGTGGCAGATGTATTCTCCCTGGTCAGCTTTGGTGACACAGTGAATCGTGAGAAAGATGCTGTCTCCTTCACGCTCCATAATTATTCGATTGTCAGCCAACAGCCTGGTTTTGTTGCAGAACCATTTCACTTTAGGTGATGGGAGGCCAAAGACCTCAGCAAGAAAGATCAGAGAGTCATTTTCAAAGACTCTTTGCTTAGTGAGAGGTTTAAGGAAGGCAGGTGGGATTCCATGCACCTTCTTATGGGATGCACGACCAAGGGAGCCGCTGCTCCTGGAAAGGAAACACCGCTCATCTCCATTTACCTCAGCGACTACACTTTCCATGTCCTTATCTACTGGAGAGGCGAGGAACTGCATGGGTGAGAAAAACCTGTCACTAGAGTCTGACAAGGGGCTCTTTTGAGTGGGGGAGGATAGAAACTCTGGAGGGGTATTAAAACCACCTGCTGTATTGGGACTAGGCGTATAAAAGGAATTGGGAGAATTAAGGGTATGGAAGGAACTCTGAGACTTAGGTGTATGGAAAGTTGGCTGCGAGGCCTCTGTTGATGAACTTGCTGGGTAGAAACTCTCAGGGACCTCTCCTACCTCCTCACTAACTGTGCTGCCAATTTCTATCGACATCTCAGACTCAGGGGAGAGTGGCCGTCCCCAGTCTGTCGGAGGGTTGTAATATTCATACACTGCACCAAAAGTCACCTCCTCTTCCTCCATTACGCCAAGTGCAGATCCTCTTAATTGTGCACTTTCAGAGATTCTGGCAAAATGGCTTTTGGGAGTGACATATTCAGGACCCTCGGCATTTGGTTGAACAATTAACGATTCCGGATTTTCCACATCAAACTTATCATTACATTTTTCTATACCGACTACAACATCAGCAGTTAAGTGCACTTCCGGCATTACACTGACCTGGGAAGCTGGCCCACTGAAAAACACACCGCTATCCATTGATGGCTCAGGGAGAGAAATGCTCTCCACCTCACACAGGCCACTCTTTCCTTCCTGAACTTCTTGTTTCAGTTCTCTCACAAAATCAGTTGACTTTTCCTCAACAACATAAACCTGCAACTTTGGAACACCTTCAGACTTCAAGGGTTCAGACTTAAGCGTTTCAGACAAACTTGGAGGTTTCCCTGCTTGGCTATTTCGATCTATGGACTTGGTTGAATGGCTTGCAGCGGGAACTTTATCAGACTGAGAAGGAATGAAGCTAACGGTTTCGTCGAACATGTGCAACTTTTTCTCCTCACCCAGCACCCCTACTTGACCTGCCATCAGAGGTTCGAGAATGCCAGCTGATTTTGGGACTGATGGCCGGTTGAGCTCTGAAGAATCCTGCACTCCCTCTCCAAATTGTTTGCTGGTTACGTCCTCGATGTTTGTGGCGACCGCAGAGACTGTCTCCACTGAGGTAGCAGGCTCAGAGCTCCTTGATGAAGGATCAGTTGGGACTAGGCATGGCAAGTTGGTTACCATTAAAGGGTCAGTCAGGACACTGCCATGTTCAGGTGTGACCAGGTGCCCCTGTAATTCATCAAGATGACTGGTCTCTGCAGGCATGGGCACCACAGGGAAAAGTGGTTCCTCTTGCTGCTTTTCAAATGAAGTAGGAGCTGAGTCTGACTCAAAGACTTGTTTAATTTGAGACACTTTTATCACAGCAGCTGACTGTGGCAGCCCACATCCAGATATAAGTGGTGGCTCTCTGTGTCCGCCTGATCTGGATTTTGACGGCACCTGAGGCGGAGGGTGTTTCTTCTTTGTCTCCATGGCAACTTTGTCGTCTACAGAGTCAACAAGCTTCACGTCTTGACAGAACACTTCACAGGTGGACGAAACCTCTCCCACCTGATTTTTTGCCACACATTTGTACACACCGACATCACTCTGAGTAAAAGTGCTAACATAGAGCTTATGTACCTGACCATCAACTTCTGCCCTGTATTTTCCCACCGTTGTTTCGAGAGGAATATCATTGCAAAACCACGTGACCTCCACGGAAGGTTCAGCTGTGACAACACATTCCAACATAGCCATCTGACCCTCTGGGCAGTTGAAACTCTCCAACTCTTTCACCACACGAGGACTTTCAGCAAGTTCACCAAAGGAGAAAGTAAATTTGTGTTTGCCAGTCTGACCCATTCGCTTGTCTGAAGCCAAGTCTGGGAAGTCCTGATGTTGATCTTCACCGCATTCCATCGTTGCAGAGTCTGGAGTGGGAGCGTCGACTCGGATTTCCACAGGACATGAAGGATACACATTTGAAGTACTGCTGTATTGCTGGCTCACTGGTTGAGGGCTTTGTAATGTTTCAATGCAAGGTTCTCGTTGGCTGTCACGAGGTTCCTCAAACTCCTTGGAAACTGCCTCCTCCAGTGAGACAATCTTTTTTCCTGAGATCTCTAAATTGGCGCTGCAGATGGACTTTCCATGCTTATTACTTATGACACAGTCGTACGTCCCTTCATGGTCCGTGGTCGGATAGAAGATGGTCAGCGTTGACTTGTTGGACTTGACCGTGATGTTGTAGTCAGGGTTGTGGGCCAATGTGTGCCCATCCTTGAGCCATGTGACTTGAGGCAGAGGGTTGCCTCCAAACTGGCAGCTTAGGTCTGACATCTCGCCAACTCCGACTTGAAGTGAAGAAATTTCTTTCACAAACATCGGATGACAAGTGTCAGCATTTGGACCTTTAAGCATCATGGATGCTGGAGTTGGGTTAGCACCCACAGAAATGTTCTGCATCTTTGCTACAGTTCCAAGTTCAGACATGTCCTGATTGTTTTCATCTTTGACTGTTGAGTACTCCTTGCAGACTTCTTTTGCCACAGCCACCAGATCTGTGTGTGGTTTCTTCTTGCTGTTTTCCACAGACGTTCCCATGCTCCTCTCCTCCTTCAGTGCCTCCTGGATATGCTGGCTGCTGGATGCTGATGAACTACGCTCCTCCTTAGGCAGCCTTTGTTCTGACTCATTTCTCTCAGTACCTTGTAATGGGGAAAGTTCTCTGACTAATGAATCTACGTGAGGACCCTGCAATAGTGAGCTAAGTCCATGGCTAACTGGCGAGACAACGGTAGATTGTGCGGGTAAATATCTCTGAAACAGGGAAGCATCACCAGCATCTTCTTTTGCTTGAGTCATGGATTCCACCTGCTTTGACCTGCATGACTGCTGAGGTAAAGCAGGATCTGAAGTTGGTGATGGCTCATAATCAGCATGGTGAAGAACTGAATGGGACATTTGTGCTTCAGCTCCATCCGCAATCAAATGCTCATCTTGAGATTTTTCTGTACAAATAGGTGAAGGTCTCCTAGCAGCCTCCATATGTGGAAGAGGAAGATCATAGGGGAAGGATTTAGATGGTAAAACTAAAGCCCAGTCAGAGTCCTGGTCAGCTACTTCCTCTGGTTCATCTACATCTATTGGCCATTTAAGGAGATGCTGATCCTGAGCCACTTCTTCACTCACTAAGTACTTACTGTCTCTGTGCAGTCTGACCTCACTGGCCTCAGTCGGCAGCACGCTAACAGGCAACCACAGCCCACCCTCACCCTGCTGATTGAGGTCCAAATGACTCATTAAGAACTTTTCTTTGGATGTTCTTCCAAAGGAGATTTTCTTGCTGCGGTCCTCTGTCACTCTGCATTCTTCCTTGGTGTTCCTCTCTGCCTGACAAGGGGGATATGCATATGTCCATTCAGAGTCAGGCTTAATGACATCTACGTGTTCCATCAGAATATCTTGCTGCCATTTTATGATACGCTGAGCCAGCGCTTCTTCTTCACTTCCAAACTGCTCACACTTCTTCAGCTCCGAGATATTTTCCATTGACAGCTGAAGTTCTTGCTCCTCACTTGTTTTCTCAAACAAAAACTTTTCATCTCCTTCATTGGTCTTGGATGTCAATTTAATTTGTCCACACAGTCCAGATAATGTTTCCAGCTCTCTTGCCTGCCTTTTCCCTCTGGCTCTCAACACAGAAGGAGGCGCTCGATGCTGCTCCATTTGAGTTTCTGCTTCAATGGGCTTTTGTGTTATCTCCATCACGGGTTGATTTAGGTTTGCGCTATACAGGTCTCTATTATTCTCAGTGTAAACTGGTCCCACAGATTCTATGTAGGGTACTTCTTCAGACTTGGGGAGTACACTTGCAGGTGGAGATGGTTCCTCTCGTGTCATGCCTTGCTGCCACGTCATGATTTGTGGGGCCAGGTGTTTTCCCTGAAACTCACCTTCAAGTTCACCTTCCAGGCTTTTCTCGTATCCTTTCTTCAAGCACTCTCCAGACCATTTGTTATCATCAGCTGGTTCAACCTTTTTTGCAGCTTCACCTCTTCCTTCAGTTTTAGCCTGTGCCTCAGTTTGTACTTTGAATGGGGGTGATATCCGTGGCTTCAACAGTCCCGTGTCTTCCATCTGTTCTACTGTGACTTTAGGTAATGTACATGTTGAAACTGTGGCAGCTTCCTGATGGCTTTCCTGGGCATTCATTCTGGGAGGTTTATGAAAAGGCTCTTTAAGCTCTTCAGGAGTGACCACTCTCATGTTTTGCTGCTGATAAATGTGCTCTTCAAGATCCATGTATGGTGTTTTTTCGGGCATAAGCAGGTCGGGTTCAGTTTGAGATGTTTCTTCCTGTGACATCTGTGTACCGTGCTGCACCTTCTTTATTTGTATTGCCTGTCTTTCCTTACACTCAATGCATTCAGCTTCCAGATTGCTCTCGTGCTGTTCCCTCAAGGACGTACCAGGCTGTTTGATCCAGGCAGGCTCAATTCTTTTTGGTGCATCCCCGCGACCTTCAGTCTTAGTACTTGTCTCAAGTTGTACTTTGACTATGTTTGATATCTGTGGTTGCACAAGCAGGCCACCATTTATTTTCTCTGCTCTACTGTCTAATTCAAGGAATTTATACGTTGCAACTTTAGCAGCTTCATGATTGGTTTCCGTGTCATTCATTCTGGGAGATTTGCGGAAACATGGGAACATGTCTTTGGAGTCTTCAGGAATAACCCCACTCTCTTTGTGCCGGGGGGAAGCATGCTTTTCTTGCTCCAAGTGCGGTGTTTTTTCTGACATGAGCAGGCCAGTTTCAGGTTCAGAACATTCCTCCTGTGTCATCTGCGTACCTTGCTGCCACTTCCTGATTCGTAGGGCCAGTAGTTTTTCCTCACATTCCATACGCTCAGCTTCTAGGCTCCTCACGTACTCTTCCCTCAAAAATTCTCCGCACCATTTGTTCTCAGCTGGCTCTCTTGATTTTGCTGCCTCTTCTCTTGCTTTAATTTTTAGGCGTGCCTCTGTGTGGACATTGACTCGAGGTGACGTCTGTTGCCGCATAAACAGCTTGCCGTCTTTTGTTTCCTCAGCTATGACTTCAGGTAATTTTTGTGTTGAAACTGTTGCAGTTTCAGAATAAGTTTCCTGGGCCATTACCCTGGAAGTATTGTTGAAGCAGGAAATGGCTTTGGTCTCTTCAGTCGTTACTTGTCCAACTTCCTGTTGGGTGGAAATGTGTTCTTCGGGCTCCATATATGGAGTCTCTCTGGACTTTGTACCAGTTTCAGATTGAAATGTTTCATCTTCTGACTGTGTTTCTTTTCCCAAAGACAGGGCAGCTCCGAGGTGAGATGTTTCCTCCAGTGGGATACCTTGTTGCCACTTCCTGATTCGTAGGGCCGGGAGTTTTTCCTCACAATAAATACGCTCGGCTTCTAGGCTCCTCACGTACTGTTCCCTCAAAGACTCTCCGCACCATTTGTTTTCAGCTGGCTCAACTCCTTTTGGTCCTTTTTCTCTGTATTCTGCATTCAGGTGCTGCCCCGTTTGTGCTTTGACTCGCGGCAACACTTGTGGGTCCATGAAGAGTGTGTCGTCTTCCATTTTCTCTGGTCTGACGTTGATTTCCAATACTTTGTGAGTGGAAAGTAATGCAGTTTTAGGATCAGTTCCATTGGCTTTCATTCTGGTAGATTTGTGAATATCTGAAATGGCTTCAGTTTCTCCAGGAGTTACCACTCTTACATCTCTCTGGGTGTAGATATGCACTTCTGGTGTTGAGTAACATATTTCTTCCGCCTTTGCCAGGCCAGTCTCAGATTGAGAAGCTTCCTTATGTGTGATTTGCGGAACTTGCTGCCACTGTCCGACACGTAGGACCCGGGGTTTTTCCTCAACTTCAATGTGCTCAGCTTTCAGTCTCTTTTTGTATTGTGACTCTCCAGCATATCTGTCCGGCACCGGCTCAACTAATTTTGCTGCCTCTCCTCTCCCTTTACTTTTAATGTGTGTCTCAGTTGGTACGGTGACTTGAGGAGAAGTCTGGGGCTCTGTGAACAATTCCTCGTTTCCTATTTCCATTGCGCTGTCTTCCAATTGTGGTAATTTGCGCATTGAAACTGTTGCGACCTCAGGATCAGATTCCCTGGCCTTCATTCTAGGAGATTTGTGATGGAACATGGCTTTGGGCTCCAAAACAGTTATTTCTCTTACTTCTTGCTGGGTGTAAATGTGCTCTTTGGGCTCTCTGTAAGGTGTCTCTCCGGGCTTTTGTTTGCCAGTTTCAAATCCAAATGGTTTGTCTTCTGATATGCGAATACATTTCCTGATCTGAAGGGCTAGACCTTTTTCCTCATGTTGCATGCGATAACTATCCAGACTCTGACTCGGGACTTTCGGGGCTGGTTCTTTCTCTGTTGTTGTTACAATGGGTTCCCATTCTTCACCTGAGACGTGGTACATAACAGACTCCTCCAAATGGAGGTTTTCAGATTCTGGCAGTGAAAAATCATCTTTAGCAGATGCCCTGATGGCAGTGTATGCGCAAACGTCCTCATATGCTGATGGTTTTGGAAATTGTGGGATTTTTGAGAGGTATCGGGGTTCATGGTGGTCTGGGTTTTCCAGGAGGTATGTCGTTTCAGGGCGACAAAGGTGTTCCTTGCCGTGTGTGGTTTCAGGGAGGTGTGGGGGTTCGATACTATATGTCGATTCACAATGGAATGGGATTTCACGGAAGTATGGGGACTTAGGGTGGTGTGAGGTTTCCTCATAGGATGTAGATTCAGGGCGGTGTGGGGGATCGTTGTGGGATGTGGGTTCAGGCTTGTATGGGGATTCAGGGCGGTATGTAGTTTCAGGGAAATTTAGGTCCACCTCCTCTGTCAGACACTCCACTTTAAAGTCTCTGGCCCTAATGTGAAGCTCACTCATCTCTTCCATAAGCTCACCAAAATCTCCCGATTTTTTTTGTTCAACTTTATCAGCATACTCTTCTGACTGAGTCTGACTTTGTGGGACCGCCACATCAACCAGCTCACCTCTCATGATCTGAATGGCTCTGCTTCTAGACTGAGGCTCGAATGATTGTCTCACATTAGAGCGAATGGTCTCCTTACTCACCCCCGGTACTTGACAATCAATTGGAACTTCGCCCAAGTCAAACGATCTCTTAAAATACTGAACGTTAGGAAGGGAAGCAGGCTTCATCCTGAGTCTCTCCATGTAATCTGCATAGCTTGAATCACTGGCTACCGACTCACAGTCAAATTCAGAGGAAGACATGGTGGAGAAAGAAAGCCTCTTTCTTTGGCGGACAGCTTTTTGCAGAGTGTTGAGTTTACTTCTAACCTCTTTGTGAAGACTCTCCGTGTCACTAAACCTTTCGCTGTAGCGGTCGCTAAACCTATCACTGAAGCGAGTTCCAGTATGCCGATCACAGTAGATGTCACTCAATCTGTCGTTAAAGCGATCGGACCGAATAAACATGGGCTGGGGGGACGGGGCACGCTCCGAGGCCGTCTCCAGACACTTAGACTCTTTGCCATACTCTTTCTCATGCAAATAAGAACTGGAGTGAAAAATGACGGTACGTACCAAAGCAGTCTTGGACCGATTCCGCCGCTGGTGGACCTTGGACATCTTGTCAAATGGAGATCCTACATATCTGAGGTCCACTCTAATCTTCCTACCCTTCCTCTGCTCAGCCATATTGGCTACACTTTTATGGACCTCCGCAGAGTGGCGGACAAAGCCTAGGTAGTTGGCCGACTGCTCTTCCCTCAGCGAGACCAAAAGAGAGGCTGTGGACTCGGCAGAACCTTCGGAGTTTATTGCCATGACCTTGTAGCTGCCAGAATCCTTTTCCCTGACGCTATCGATGAGCAAGCTGCTTGTGTGTACATGCATTGTGCTCTCCGTGCAGATTTTACGCCTGCACATTTTGGGTACAGACCTATTGTTATGAAACCATAGAATAGTCGGTGAAGGGCAAGCCAAAAGTTTACACTTGAACACAACCGGTTCGCCCTCCAAGACGGACTGGAATATGATTTTCTTGGTGAATGAAGGTTTCATGTTTTCAGTCCAGGAGCCGATGGAGGAGGTCCTGCTGGAACAGCGCTTGGCGGACACCATACCGTGGACGAGGAAATCCTCGGTGTCGGAGAAGGCCCCTCTGAGCGTCCGCGCTGTTCCCAGCGTGCCCAGCTCTGTGGAGAGAACGCAAGGACTAAGCCGGTGGCATAAAAACCCACAAATGTATTTGAATGAATGATTCATTAATGGATAAAATGAAATGCATGCAATCACAATGCCAGAAGAAATAATTGCACTCACCATATTTGTTCGAATAAACGCAAGACTTGATTCTTTTTATTAGAAACCTGCAGGGAGATTTGATCCTTCTTCTGTGGAAATTTCTTGAAGACAAATTCTTTCTTGAGGAAAAAAAGGCAAAGTTCGAAGTGGGGCTGCTAAAAATCCATTTCTGGTGGAGTACTTCTTACCTGACTTGCAGACACGAGAACTAACACCCTTTCTATCCTTGACAACGAGGAATGACTTGCTCACATGAAACGTCGAAAAGCAAAGCGTTAGTGTCGCGACCGAAGCGCTAAATTTGGTGAGAAGGCGTTTATTCGAACTAATATAGTTTACTGGGGTTAAGATGACTGCAAACCACAGGAGTCACATCCTCGTTATCTGCAAGCCAGGATAAGAAATATCCATTTCAGTTAAAATCAACCTCGATGGTGCATGTCAGAGCTAAGATCTACCAAAAAAAAAAAAAAAAAAATCTTCTTTTCGCAAAAACTTTCATGCCAAAAATGAAAGGAACCGCCGAATGCAAATTGGCAACAGTTGTCCAGAGGGAAGCACCAACGTTTTTTCTCGTCATGATGACATGCAAACTTGGACAGAATCAAATGGGACATTTTGTACTCTGCTTGGTGTCTGTGGATGCGGCCTCAAAACCGACTGACTACCCACAGAACGCCTTGAGAGCAACCAATCCAGCAATCAGATGATGAGGACCACCTTACCTTTCACCTCCTCCTCAAAGGTGGTCTCAATTTCTTCTCGTTCTTGAGTCACTGTGGACAAAAGAGAGTGAAGTTAGATTGGGCAAAAAAAAAACAAATTCTCAGAGGGGTGGGAAGGTGAGCGGTGAACACGAGCAAGGTGAATGCAAAGTGGTCCGGCGGGAGAAAAGGTGGAGGTGAAGAGGTGAGTTTTTCCTCTGTGTGGAACAAAAAAGGAATGGAGAAGAAATGAAGACGAGGATGTCTTTGATGATTAGTTCGGGACTTGGATTGAGGAAGTTGGAACTGGAGGTGGGTATATAAACAAGTTCGGCCAAAAAGTTAAGAAGGAATGAAAACCAACAGGCGTGAGTAAGACCAGGTCCCAAGTGGACAGGGCCGCCAATGTGAGTGACACCACAAGGATTTTCTGTGATTTTGCTTTCACGTTAATTAAGTGACTTGAGTTGAGGGAAGATGGGTGACAATGAAGTTTCCCGAAACAGTGTAAAGATGAAATGCAGAGGAACAGGACCAAGCTGCTTAAGTCCAACATAAGTGAGAGCAGGATTTCCGTGGTTGCTTAGTTGTGACCTGACTTGCGGAAAGATGCATCTGTAGGAGGGTGAGGCGATCTCAATGCAGGTTACCTTCTTCTTCCCGGTACGCTTCGGTGATGACGAGCGTGGCCGAGCATGTGGCCTCTCCTGCAGGATTGGTGGCCCTGCAGGTGTACTGGCCAGCGTGCTCCAGGAAGGCATCGACAACGATGAGGGTGGCCGTGCCAGTCGCTTTGTCGTAATGGAACACCACGTTCTTGGTGGGCAGCACCGGCTGCCGGTTATGGAACCAGCTTATGTCCGGCTTGGGGGTGCCGGATACGCATGCGTGAAAGCGAGCCACCTCCCCGTGCGGTACTGAGCAGCTCGTGATGGACTGCATAAAAACTGGTTTCTGGCTAGGGGTGGCTTTCTGTCGACTGCTGAGTGTGGTGGAGACGCGCTGCTGGGTAGGAGGCTCTGCTGACGGTTTTTGCCCTGAAAGGAAGCACGTTGGGAGGTCTTAGGACCAAAGTGGGCTGACTTTGGTGGATTTGTACTTGACGGGCCTATCACGGGATTCGGCTAACTTGAACCTGAACCCTGACAATCAGTCCAAATGATTGAAGCAACACTTCAATTTGAGAAGAATCTCGTTGCAATATTCTTGCCAATCGGAACAAGTGCAAACAGCACCTGTTGAAAAACTTCGCTCTTCAACCCGTTAAGTGCATCTTGAGTGCAAATAAATTCTGCTCTGAATATAAGCCTCGTCTCTCAGTCGAGTAAGTTGAGCTTGTCTCAATAAAGTTGTTTCAATAAAGATGATTTTGATTGTGATTCAAATCAAGTTTTACCATCCAGAGTGAGGGTGGCGGAGCAGGATGCGGTCCCGCCGCTGTTGGTGGCCACGCAGGCGTACTCGCCCTCGTCTTCTGGGTAAACTTTGGCGATCTCCAGCTGGCAGCTGTCATCAAACTCAGACATCCTGAAGAACTCCGACTGCTTGATTGCCTTGTCCTTGTGGAACCAGGTGATCGTCACATCTGGACAAAGGACAACATGAACAACTTCAGTCTTCAGCTCGTTCAGGGTTCACAGTCAGCTCAAAAGAACTTTGTACCGTCGCCCCGAATTCTGCACTGGAAACGAGCTGGTTGTCCCTCGAAGGTGGAGGTGCTGGCCACGGGTGAGATGACAACAGGCGGGGCAACAAGAGCGGCCAAGTCTGGAGAAGCCACTTCGGACACTGTCAAACAAACACAATACTGAAAAACACCATCCTGTGTCTGGAAGGCACTACGGTGTTTGCCGTTCAACATCGCCCTCTCTCTACCTTCCACGGTGAGCGTGGCGGTGCTGGTGGCTACGCCGTAGTCGCTTTTGGCCTCGCAGCTGTAGATAGCGGCATCCTCCGGGAACACCTCAATGAGCAGCAGCGTGTGCTCTTGGGCATCATGCAGGAACTTGCACTTGAAGCCCGGAGACAGCGCCTGAGAGTCCTTGTACCAGAAGACCTGAGGCTGAGGGATACCACTCACAGCAACGGAGAAGCGAGCGGGCTTGCCCGCCTCCACCGACTGGGCCTCCATGTGGCGCAGGATTTGAGGCGCTTCCGGGACTGCACGAGACACAAAGTACTTTGAGTGACAAGGACACGCCTGCGACTGCAACAGGAAGCCGGTCTTGCTCGTCCTTTGATTTGGTCGGGTGGGAACTGCACTTTCACCATACTTGCAACAAACATACTTGCCAGTCTAATTGTATAAGAACATCTAGAAAATTACAACAGCCCTGACATTTTAGCAAACCGGTGTCTTTTCTAAAACTTGGAAGAAATGAGACTTTGCAGGCATCGTCAGCCCAGTGAGTGCAGACTTTTATGATGGCTCGACTCACTGTTGACTCTCAAGGTGACAGCGCTGGTGTTCCTCCCCGCGACGAAGGCGTACTCGCCGGCGTCGCTTCTGAACGTTTCCGAGATGGTGAGGCGGTGGAGCCGCCTAATGACGGCGTAGCTGAAGCGCTCCTCCGCCGACAGGTGGATCTCCACGCCGTTCCTCAGCCAGCGTCCTTCCACCTCGTCCTCGTTCACCTCAAACTCAAAAGTAGCACGGTGCTTCTCCAGAACCTAGTGTGCACAGTGAGGAGTAGACAGACGGGGTCAGCGTTCCTCCCATCGCCCAGATTGCCCCCGTTAATTGACGGCCCACTTCAACTACACAGGACAGAAATTGAAATGGACGGTGGCGGGACAAAATGAGAAACTTGGAAAATGCAGAGTACGGAATCGTGTGGTAATTGAGCAATTAGGATAACTAGCTTCTGTTGGGATGTTTGAATTGGTGGAGCAGGTGGAAGAAGGAGGTTGGTGTGCCAAAAAAAAAGAAAAAAGGCCTCCTGGTTTGGTATCAATCGACAATGCTCAAACTCTTAGTTTGGAAATTTGAAAATCGAATCGGGAATTTTTCAGGGCTGTTCCAAATCGCGTCCTGAAAAGCACAAGCAGCAACATGCTAGGACGTCGTGCGTCCGTCCGCCATCTGTGCATCTGTCAGTCACCGTGATGTGTCGCTGTGCGGGCGCCGAGATGCGAATGTCGCGTCCTTCCACGGTGAGTCGGGCCTTGGACACGCTGGAGCCAGCCACCACCGAAAACTCGCCGGCATCCGACATGCGCACCGTCTGGATCATGAGGCGGTGGACGTACTTCTCCGCCGTCACCACGAACCTGCAACGGCACGGCAGGAACTTCAGCTCGCAATTCTGCAAGTTTGCCGTGCTCAGACAGCGGTGGTGTCGAGTTTGATAAAGATTAACAAGTTGAGTTGAAAAGAAAAAAGCCTGATGATCAGCACTAACGACAGAGAGACAATGCCTGGTTCAAGGACTAACAAAATTCCTTCGGAGTGCCACACATGTCAATTGGGTCTATTTGCCAGCGGCAAAGACGGATTAAACTCCTTCAAGCACCAAACACGTGAATCCCACATGGGTCTGTTTATGCACATACAGACAGACGCAGGATTGAAGGAGCTACAAAGATGTCCAAGTTTGGTGCAACATGAGGACCTTCAATCCAGAAAACCATGACCAATCAGAAATGAGGCGTGGTCTTGAATCGAACCCACAACCTCCGCATCGTGAGGCCATCATGCGAACCAGTCGGGCCATCTTGCCGCCGCGTTCAATTTTAAAATGTCAAAAGTTCTTGAGCACTCGATTTATCAGTGTGGAAAAGTGCACTCAGGAGACAGATCTTAGTGAGGAAAACAGGTTCTGCTTTGGAGGGCCCCTCAAACGAGCAGATGGAGCCCGAGACCCGCGAGTTGGACACCAGTGCGTTTCGCGCTAGCGCTCAAGTTCGCCCCCGGGATGACTCAAAGGCTCTTTGGTTGCCGGCTCACCTCTCCTCGGACATGTCGAGCTCCAGGCCGTCCTTCATCCACACCACTTGGACGTTGGGCTCCGACAGCTCGCATTCGAACATGGCCTTTTTCTTCTCCGTGATTTTGATGTCTTTGATTTTCTTGGTGAACTCGATGACGCGAGCTGGCCGCAGAAAGAGCACAAGACATTCAGTCCGTGGAACGGCTGGCAAAAAAGGGCTCGCGCACAGTACAGAAAATTGTGCAAATGGCGAGGACAAAAGTCCGCATGGCAATTTGAAATTTTGAGATCTTTGGTCTTGATTTGTTGTGTCTTTTTACTTGTTCATTTGAATACTAAATATTTACTCCTTCCTTTGTCAAAAGAGATTATGCAATGCAAACCTTCGACAAATAGGTTGGCGGCACTGGCGGCAGATCCGGCCACAAACTGGTACTCGCCGCCATCTCCAAAGTGAACGTTGCGAATGGTCAGCGAGTGCGTCAGCTGCCGGCTGCGGACCTGGCACCTCTCGGAAGACTTGATCTCCACGCCGTTCTTCAGCCATTTGTAGGTGATACCCTCGTAGTTGACGGTGACCTCAAAGGTGATGGTGTCCCGCTCCTGAGCGTTCAGGTCTTTCAGCATGGACGTGACCAGGACAGCTAGATGCGGGCACCGAGCGCTGGGTTAGGTACCGCTTCAACAAGGACCGGCAAACCGGCTCACTAAGATACTTTGCGATTGAGGTTTTGTTAAGAACAGCAAAGAACGTTCAGCAAAAAACAAGAAGATGACGTGCAAGCGAGTTGGGCTCTTACGGCTGACGGTGAGCGTGGCGGACACGCGGTCATTGCCGCACACAAAAGTGTACTCGGCGGCGTCTGCCCTGCTGGTGTTCAGGATCTTCAGCTGGTGGAGCTTGCCCTGCACCACGATGCGGAACTTGTCGCTCATCTCAATCTCCACGCCGTTTTTCAGCCAGGTGGACGGCACGTTGAAGTGGGACACTTCGCACTCGAAGGTGGCCAGCTGCGTCTCGGCCACCGTCACGCTC
This sequence comes from Idiotropiscis lumnitzeri, assembly GCF_059441095.1. NCBI lineage: Eukaryota > Metazoa > Chordata > Actinopteri > Syngnathiformes > Syngnathidae > Idiotropiscis > Idiotropiscis lumnitzeri. Next base: position 20,414,659 of record NC_142404.1, read on the forward strand.
TTCAGCGGTTTGGTCACGCGAAGAGCTGGAAAGACAAATCTCAAAAGTCTTAGTCCTTGCCGAGACCGCCGACGGTTTTCTCCTCAGAGTACCTTGCACGGTGAGGTTGGCGCTGCACCGAAGGTGTCCCACCACGGCTGCGTACTCCCCTTGGTTGGCACTGTCCACGTTCTGCAGAACCAGTTTGTGAGCTTTGCGCTCCACCAGAATCTTGCACGAGTCGCTAGGAGTCAGCTCGACGCCGTTGAACATCCAGCGGACTGGGACGTTGTCGTGAGACAGGCTCATCTCGAAGGACGGCGTGGTGCCCACCAGCGTTGTCACATCCTTCATCTTCTTCACAATCTTGATGGCTGCACGCAAATGCAACACGGTCAAGGCCGAGCGGCCCAGAACGAGGCTTTGGGGCCGCATTCACAAAAGCCGTCGATACAATAGTTTTTAGAACAGAGCTGTGAGCAATTTATGTCTCGACCCTGGGGCTAACTCGTACCCGCAGGCAGTTTTTTTTAAGACAATGCACATGAATCAGATCTAGAAAAATATCTATTTTGCCAAGTTGTCGAGGACGAGACTCCCTCTGTCTATTTCCTTGGCAGCCACTCATCATCATGTGTGCTTAAAGGGGCATGGCCACTCACACTCCACATTGAGCCGAGCGCTGGCCGTCAGCTTGCCCAGCTTGAAGGAGTAAACGTCTTCGTCCTGCGAGCGGCAGCCTCGGACGTGCAGCGTGTGGACTCCGCCTTGGGAGCTCACGCCGTACTTGTCGCCATCAGTGACTTCCACGCCGTTCCGGAGCCACTGAGCGCCTTTGACGTCTCTGTGCGTCAGCTCCAGTGCGAAGACCGCCTCCTGTGTCTCCGTCACCGTCTGGTTGCGCAGCGTCTTTTTGATCTTCACCGCTGGACCACAAAGAGGCCACAAATACTTTACTGTTCTCGACTACTTCTTACTTTCACTCGCAACAATTTGTACTTTTGCCACTTGTGGATTCTGTCCTTCCATTCATTCCACTTGCAGTCGGAATACGTTTGCCACTTATTGGCTCGACTTTTTCACACTCTGTACTTTTTGCAATCAGTACTTTTACTCACTGAAGTCCATTTCAGTCTGGAGTGCCGTACTTTGACTTCCACCAGAATCATTTCGTCATCACTATATGTACTTAAGTCCAAAGTGTGCCTACCCCTGCCACCTCTGTACTTTTAATATAATGAAAAGGCTGTTCTTGTCTACATGTAACTTAGTATATTTTCAGTTTGTGTACTCTTTAACTTGTACTTAAGGAAAGGAGATGAATCAGTTTTTTCGACTTTTACCAGAATTGTTTGTATCCAAGTAATTGTACTTGAATGAGTTGAATCAGTAATTCTACTTTCACCAGTCATGTGTACACATATCAGTACTGCGAGTACTTTGGCCACCTTTGTACTTAAGTATATTTTCAAGTCTGTAATGAAGTACATTTCACATTGTGTACTTCTGTGCTATGCTCTTTATCAAATGGGTACTTGTTTAGGAGTAACGACTGACTTTTTAGAGTCTGTCCTAAAGTTGAATCCCGACTTTTGACTCGAGTAGCTTTCTCTGCTGCCACGAGGGCGGTGAGCAAAGCTGAAAGGTACCTTCCACTCGGAGGTTGGCCGAGGTTTTGGAATTGGCCACTTGGTAGGTGTACTCGGCGGCGTCCTGCGGGCGAGCGATGACGATGACGAGGCGACGGACGGCCCCCTTGGTCATGCTCTTCACGTTCTCGTCCAAGTCTAGCGGCTTGCCATCCTTGAGCCACTTGCCCTCTGCATCGGCGTTGGCCACTTGGCACTCCAGTTCTGCAGTCTGCGACTCGGCCACCGTCACGTCCGTCAAAGGTCGGGTGATGGCGCCGCCTGATGAGAGCGGAAGGAAGCACAGGTGCGGGTTACACGACCACACAGTACGTGAGACTCGGAGTTGGAACGGTTTCATCTGCTCGGAAAGCAAGAAGGAGGAGGTCAACGTTGCAAATGGCTCTGCATTCGGTAAGTTTTTCCTTTCATTTTACTCTGTTCTTCCTTCGGAATGTGGTCAGCAGCCTTGCTTTGCCTTATGTGTTAAGGCTGCGACCATCACCCCGCCAAAGAAAAAACAACAACAATAGAAATAACAGTCCAGATTTTAACCAGCACTGCTAAAACCTACCTAATCTAAGCCAACTCTGCAAAGAACTAACTTGACTAAAACTGCACGAGAGACGTAGTTTAAGTTTAGCAAAGCATACCAGAGACAGTGAGATTTGCACTGGACATCTTCTGTCCAGCGTGAAAGCCGTATTCTCCCTCCTCGTCCTTCATGGTGTCAATGACAGTCAGGGAGTGAGTCTTGTCCTTGGACTCCATCTTGTACTTGGGTCCCGGTTTAAGTTGCTGGTTTCTGAAGGTCCAGACTGGGTCAATGCCAGCGTGGGATAGTTGCACTTGGAATTTGACGTTTTGGGACTCGGAGCACACTTTGTCCTCCATGTGTTTGATAATTTGAACGGCTGCAGACGAAACAAACGGAAACAGGAAGATGAGCCCAAATTCATTGTCGACGACATCAAGAAGCTCGCGTGGGTCGTACGGTAACACGCAGAGACTAAATGGAGGCACCACAACTCTTTTTTTGCCCTTTTTTCACCTTTCTGTAACTCTGCAGCTTTGCAAATTCAAATCCACTTGCTCGTCAGTATCAAAGGCATTATTGAAGACTATATTGCCTAATGACTTTGGACAGTTAATTGCTCTTGGACGTTTTCTAATTTTACTCCCGCTTAGCAGAGACTTACGAACTAAAACCAAAATGAAAGTGATCCTTGCATTGTTTTATACGCAGCCTTTGGAGGAAAACGTTTGCACAGCCAAAGGTGAAAAGTCTTGGACAAACAAGAGTCCGGCACCCTCCGGCAAAAGATGAAATGAGTTTTGTCTTACGTTCCACGGTAAGATTACAGCTGGTGGACACCTTCCCAACCAGCAGCTTGTAGTGTCCTTCATCTGAGGCGAAGGTTCTGCTGAAGACAAGTCGCTGCTTAGCGCCTTTGGCAACAATTTGCACACGCTCGCTGGCCATCACTGGCTTGTCGTCGTGGAACCATTTGACCGAGGCCACGTTCTGAGCCGAGATCTTGGCCTCCAGAACCGCCTTGGTGCCTTCCACCGAAGTCATGTCTTTCAGGGGCGACACAACTTCAATGGCTGCAAAGACAAAATCGGTCAAGATCCTCAAATGCTGACACGCCAGCCGGACACTTTCCAGGGCTGCATTATAATTCGTTTCGCCACAAAATCATGCTTGATTGTTCGAGAAAAGAAAGATTTTCTGTCTGTCGTGCGGTGGACTGGGAGTGATTGATAAAGTCATGGTAATGTTGGAGGAATGGCCATACTCTGAACGTTGAGTTTGCAGGAGGTGCTGATGTAGTGGCTGGGAACTTCGAAGGAATACGAGGCGGCATCTTCTGGCCCGGCGTTCTCCACCAGGAGCTTGTGGACGGCTTTGTCCACGACCATGTGGACGCGGTCCGATGCGGTGACGGCCTGGCCGCTCTTCATCCAGGTTCCCTCCACGTTTTCCTGAGAGAATCTGACCTCCAGCTGAGCGATGTCGCCCTCACAGACGGTCAGATCAGACAGAGGCTGCATAAGCGTCACCGGACGCACTGCAGACACAAAGCCTGTTAGTTACCACACAATCAACACGACAGCGACTCATCCAACTTGATGCAATGCCATTTTACCATTTACTAGACACCTTTGGTATACCAATTAATAGTGAGGTAAAAGTGTCAAAACATGGTAACAAGTGTGTGCGAGTAGAAGCTCCTTACATTTCATCCTGAGTGAAGCGCTGGTCTTGATGTCGCCACATACAAAAGAGTACTTCCCCTGATCCTCCTTCCTGACATCCTTCACGGTCAGGGTGTGTCTTCCCCGCCGGGAGGACAGGACATGTTTGCTGTCGGCAGAAAGCTCCCTGTCTCCGAAGAACCAGCTGCCCTCGGCGCCCTCGCGAGACAACTCCACCTCAAACTCTCCGGAGTAGCTCTCGGGAACCTCGATGTTCTCCAGAGGACTGATCAGCTCCAGGGCGGCACCTGAAGTCAAATACGCCAACCTCAATACTTCAACAACTTTCATCCAACCAAGATCAAATCATGACAAACCGAGGCAGAATGATGTTTTTTTTTTTTTGTTGTTTTTTTTTTCAAAAACACAGAGAGAAGAGCTGCTAAGCACAGTGAGTCTTGCCTTTGTCACTTTTTCGTCAACCAAGACAAACCCACAAAGATTTTCAAAGACAATAGAATATCCCTTGTCACAGCAGCCCCTCACATTGTCCAACTGCCGTGAGTCAACCTTCGAGACCTTCAAGTTCCTGAGAATCGCAGTCTCTCAGGACCTGAATTGGGAGGCCAACGTCACCTCCACCTGAAAGAGGCCCAGCAAAGGACGTACTTCCCGAGGCTGCTGGGGAAGCACGGCCTGCCCCAGGAGCTGCTGAGGCAGTTCTCCACAACAGTCATGTGTTCCTTCATCACGGTCTGGTTCGTTGCCGCCACAATAAAGAATAAAAAGCATCGGTACCCCCCTACTCACTCTTGAGGACTTCCACACTTGAAGAACCAAGACAAGGGCACAGAAAATTCTCCAGGACCCCCCACACCCTGGCCACCACCTCTTCTAGCACCTCCCCTCAGGTAGGCGCCATCAACATTCAAACAACTTCGTCATTAACTCCCTCAACAGTTGACTCAAAGTGTATTGTGAGACTTTCTAAATCAATACCGCACGGATCGTTGTGACTTCAGCTCTCTCCATACTTGAACAACTGTCGTTGATCAATATTCTACAGCATTGACACTTTCAAGCGCTCAAGGACATTCTGCGTCATTGTACGCCTAAAGTTGCATTACGTTCTATTGGCAGATTATGTGGCATCCACTTTGCTGTATACTGTACTCCTCGTTTTTGGAGTGATGCAGAATCGTCAGATCTTGGCCCTCACCTTCGACATGAAGTCTCGCGATGGTTCGGACGCTGTCGTCGTCTACGATGACACATGAGTACTCTGCGTCGTCACTCACTTCGAGCATCAGCACAGACAGAAAGTGCACCTTCCGATCTGAGTGCATTCGGTATTTGTCTCCGGAGAAGATCTCCGTGTTGTCCTTCAGCCATTTGACTTTGACGAAAGGTTCACTGGTTTCACACTCGAAGGTCACCATGGTGTCCTTCTCTTGGGCGGAGGCATCCTCCAGATGTTGGGTAAAGCTAACAGCGGCCTTACCTACAAAGACAAAGCAAAGCCATGACTCCAAGAAAACGGCAGTAGATCAACATCCACATCAGTTTGGGAGGGCGTTTTGCTTTTGAACGGCAAACCTTTCCAAAATGCATCCCGAAGAGAGAAAAAGGGTGACAATACCTTGCACCAGCAGGAAGGCGTGGCTGGACGCCTCGCCGGCAATGTTGATCGCTTTGACCATGATGCTGGCCGAGTCTTCCGGCGTGACGTCTCGGATGACGAGCTCACACAAATGGTCCTCGGGCCAGTACCAGTAGACACGGTCTGACTTCTCCAGTTCGATGCCATTCTTGAACCACTGGCACTCAGGCTCCGGTCGGCCCACCACCCTCAGTCGGAAGCAAACCTCGTCCGCGGTGCTCACCGTCTTGCTGGTGATGCGTTCGAGGATCTTGGGGGCTTCCATGCTGGGAGACAACTGGATCCTCTCGGGTTTTATTGTGGGGATGCTGATCTTGCCCTGTTCCTCCAGCTTCTTCCTCTCCGCCTCTTCTTCCTCTTTCAAGTGGTGGAGCAGCTCATCCTTGGTCTTCTTCAACAAATCCTCATAGGAGTCGTCCCGCCTGCGTGCCTTGAATTCCACCGCAGAGATGGACTCATAGAAGCCTTCTTCCGTCCTGCGCTTGAACTTGCTCTTCAGCTCTTCTGACTCCTCTGAGGTTTTCTCGTGAACAATCCTCTGCGTCTTCCTAAGTTTCACAACCTCTTTGTCTTGCGCAACCTCGGCAGGTTGATCTACCTTCACAACGCCAAAGCCGACTCTGCCAGACTCGTGTGGGGGCTCCGCCGCCTTGGCTTCCGGAGCGCGACGCAGGACTGACCTGAAGTCCTCCCTCTGCGTGACTTCCAGCTTGACAACGTGCTCCGTCGTTCCCTGAGGGTTATCGGCAACCAGTCGGACTTCACCTGTGTCGTAAGACTTGATGTCAACAATCTCTAGGTAGTAGATGCCATCGTAACGTAGTCTGTAGCGCTTGCTCTTGCGAATAAGCTGTCCGTTGAGGTACCAGTTGACCTTGGGCGCAGGGTAACCGGTCACTCTGCACCGGAATCGGGCGATGTCGCCTTCCAGCACTCGAGCCGGCTCAGGAAGCAAGACAATTTCAGGTTTGCACTTTTCGGTTTGCTCGTCGGCGCTCACCCCCGCAGGTGCGCCTTCGTGAGCTATACGTTCCATCTCCTCAATCCTGTGCGCTCCTTTTCTCCCCTCGGGCAACTGGCTCTCCTCAACCAGACCCTTCTCGTCCTTGACGATCAGGGTGGCCGAGTTCTGGTCCACGCCAAACTTGTTGGTGGCTCTGCAAGTGATGACGCCGCTGTCTCGCGCGTACGCGACCTCGTAGTCCAGACTGCAGTAGCCAAATTCGTTGATCATTCGGAGCCGGTTAGCGGCCTCCAGGGGCTTGCCGTCATGGAGCCACTCCACCGCCATGGTGGGGTCGCCAATAGGGGTCAGTCTGCACTCAAAGTGAGCGGGGCCGAACTTCTTCATTCGAATGGAGGTCAGCTTCTTCTTGAATTGCGGTTTCTGTTGCTTCTCTTTGTCATAAAGGTCTCCCTCCTCCCACTGCTCTTGGCCGTAGCGGAGATGCAGGGGCTCCAGCTCGGGGGCGGCAATCTCTTTGGCCTTGTAGGTTCCTTTGGTGATGATGAGCCGCCTCTCGGTTGGCGGAGCAGCAAAGTCCGTCTCCACGTTGACTCTGCAGCGGGTGGTGTCCCTGCCGGCTCGGTTGATGGCCGTGGCCGTGTACCACGCACTGTCGGAACTCGCGGCAGACGGGATCTGAAACTTGGCCTCTCCCTTGGTGCCCTCAATCCTGGCAAATCACATGAACAAGGAACCTTAATCGGTTGACTGAGAACTGCAGTCATCTCGGTCACTGTCATCACAAAACCTTCAATGGAGTCCACTAAAATCTTTTTGGTTTCAGTTTCACCTTCAAAACTAAAGACATCTTTCTCGGTTTGTAATGTTTATGCGTGGATTTCTGTTGGTGGCATGTGCGTTGTCTATGTTTTCAGATGTTCCATGGCTGGTGAATTAACATTTAGCAAAAAAAAAAAAGTTTTCTTATGAATCTTTGGGGGAGTGAAAAAGCCATGGCAAAAGACTTCGCCTCCCTACTTTGACAAGGATGGCTACAGGGCTCTCAAACTGGTGGCTTGTGAGCCATTTGTAGCCCGGGGGGGTGGCCACAAAATTATGAACAAACGAACATCAAAATTTAATTTTAGCGCAGCCCTCACGTTTTGGTTTTTTTTGGGTTTTGTGTACGTGTGCAACGGGGTCGGGGCCGATCATTTTTCTGAATAAGGCCGGAGGGTCGAGGCCGGAAAGTTACTGAGCTTGCGGCGGGAGGGCTAACAGGCAAAAAAGGGTCAAGTGGCTACATCTGGAAAGGAGGGAGTTAAAAAAGAGACTTGAGACTTTTTTTCTGGAAATGATGCCATTGATGCTTGCACTTTTACTTCTTCTGCACACTGACTAATTGAATACTGAAAGCTGGAAGCGTTTGTATTGCTTGAAGACGCAATGAGAGTCCAATGGCGACACGTACTTGATTTGCGGGTGCTTGTGCGGGCTGACGATGTCACTGTTCTTCAGCCACACGATGTCGGGCACGGGGTTTCCAATAGCCTTGACGGCCAGCTCCACCAGAGTTCCCTGCTTGACCGTGATGTTCTTCAGTTTCTCCACGAAATGAGGACGCGTCAAGCTTTCTCGGGCTGCAAGCGGAGAGGCCACAAACCATTTTGTGACCAGCGTGGACGCAACGTGCACCCAAAGGCGAGTCGCGACAGAGGCTCGCTTACCTTCGACGGTCAAAGTCACCATGATGGTGGTGCGCCCGGCTCGGTTGTGAGCCACCACCGTCCACTCGCCCGAGTCTTGCGGCATCGCGGGGACGATGATCATGGACTGAACGCCGTCCTCCTTCACCACAATTTTGTGCGTGTAGTCGTTGATGACTTGTTGACCTGGAAATCGCGAGCAATGAAGTACTTTTCATGTTTGCACCTCTTTTGACTTCTTATTGTGTTCAATTAACCGTCTTATTGATGAGGACTTCGGCCGGATGGCCATTTTTGGAGCGGGGGGTGACAAATTATAGAAAGGGTTTGATTAAGCGAGGCTGGATTTTAGGGCCCTCGTGCGTATGACGTGGGCGTCGCTAAAAGGGCAGACGACAAAAACTGCCTCCGAACGCATCTCTAGCGCCACGACCAACTGTGCAAAATTACTTGCATTCGGTAATATTCTTTGAGTTTCTGTTTTCCGCGTGGTCCCGGAGGTGCAGACGAAACCGTGGTGGCGTCATGCACAGAGGTTTTTTTTTTTTGTTTTGTTTTGGTTTTTTTGTTTTGGGGCGGCTGGTGGGGGAGGGGCTTAAAATGGTCTGGGGTCAACAATTTTTATGAGTATGGCCGTAGGGTCGAGGCCGGAAGGGAAAGATTGCATCCGGAATGCGGGGGACGGACCATCAAAAAGGCCCAAAAAAAGTGCCCAGTTTTGCTCATTAGGATGACAAACTTCCCTGTTAGGATAAGAACATTTTGGAGATTTTGGTTTGCGTTTCTGTGTGAAAATGAAAACCTGGTTCAGTTATCGTTGAACCTGAGACATTGCTGCCTGACAAGGACGAGATGTTTTCTTTCAGTTGTTGCCATTAACTTAGTTTGCATTTTTCAAATTAATTCAAGATTGAAATTATTTTTATGCCAATTCATCACAAAAAAACTGCATCCGTGCGCCGCTCACCATTATGGAACCAGTACGTGTCCGGCATGGGTCTGCCGACCACCTTCAGGTCAAATCTGGCCGTTTGGCCCTCTGAGCATTTGAGCGAGGTCGGCTTCATGACGAAGACAGGCTTGTAGAGTCTCTCCAGCTGAGCCTCGTCCGTGTCGTCGAGTCTTCGGGCCGGTGAGCGTCCGGGAGAACGACTGGGGGAGCGGCTGGAGGAGCGGCCCGGCGAGCGACTCAGTGAGCGGGGGGATTCAGACCTAAGGACAAAACAATAAATAAATCAACCGCTCGTTCTACGTCCGCGAACCTCGTCAAGGCTACGTACTGGATCCTATGCATGGCCGGCTGCGGCGTGTATCTCTGAGGCGACCCACTGCCAGAAGGTTCCACGTAGAGCTTCCCCGAGCTGACGGCGTTTCCTTTCATGTTGCTGCCGAAGGCCGTGTAGACGCCCTCATCCTCGGGCAGAACGGAGGGCAATCGCAGGCTGGCGTGTCCGTCCGGAAGAACCTCCACCTGGTAGCGGCCGCCGACGCGGACGCGTTGGCCGTCTTTGTACCAAGCGATCTGCACACAAGGACTCGATGCTCAATACGGACGCATGTTCGCTAACCAACTCTCAAGAAATCTCAAAAGATGTCAATTTAAAAAACAAAGAGGTTAAAAAATATGGAGCAACGTCAACAACACTTTGAGACTTTCTTGGGCCGGAGAAAGCAATTTGACACAATTGCATGTGAGTTCACGCTGCCCTTCATTGTTTGGGCGTCACGCAGCAGGCACCGAGCGCTTTTCTTTTGTGTTTTTTTTTTTTTTTGTTGAAAGCCATGTTGAAGTTGAAGTGCCTCCCAGCCTCGGAAGTTCAAAAGTAGCTCCAATGGAATTCCTTCTACTCAGTTCTTGGCGGTGATATTGAAGCTAAACACCAAACCAAGCAGAAACTTGGCGCTCTTGCGACGGCTCCTCACCTTGGGTGGCGGCACGCCGGCCATCTTGCAGTGGAAGGTGACGCCCATCCCTTCCACGATGCGGTAGTTCTTGACCAGCGTGTCAAAGGTGGGCGCCATGGCCTCGCGGTCCGGCGCGCTCACCATCTGCTCGCCGTCCTCCCGAAGGAGTTCTGTGTAAGTAATCCTCAGGATGCGGATCTCGATCTCCTGGATGATCCGCTCTTCAAAGGCTGAAATGAGGAACTCCTGCAGGACAAGCAAAGAAAAAAAGGTCAAGTGACACCAAGACAGCACTGGCAAAAAAAGTACTTGAGACTCCAGAACAACTCCAGATAAGTGTTGTGCTCAAGACCGGACTAGATGAGACAAGACCAAGGACTTTTGGGAGCAGAGACGAGCTCAAGATCGTCCAAATCCATTTAAAAAAACAATCCAAAAGAATTTCATTTTTCTGTCAGAGATATTTGACATTGATTTTCCTTCTCTCATTTTTTTTCCCTCCACAGTCAGCTCACTGAATGAAAACGGTCAGGAGCTGAAGCAGAAAAAATTGAGGCGAGTGGTGTCATGAAGTCTTAGCACCTGTCCCGGAGGTTTTGTCCAAGTACCGTTTCGGAGACGAAGCTCATCGGAGTGGCGCCTCTTTTGTGCAGCGCCTGGTACCCGCTCACAAGTACGGACGGCTCCTCGACCGTCACCGTCTCCGTCGCCGCGGTCGACGTCACTTCACTTTTGTACGCGGCGTCCACCAGTCTCATGTAAGCCTCGTACTCCTCTGCGGACATTGCAAACAGACAAAAGTGTTTTGTGTTTCACCCTCCTGCTCTCAGGCAAGTGGAGACCGAAGACGGCGTTACCTTCCTCCAGAAGGCTGATGGAGGCCGAGGCTTCCCCGTGAGAGTTCTTAGCAAAGACGGAATATTCCCCAGCATCATCAGCAAACGTCATGGAGATCTCCAGTTTGCTTTCGCCCGTCTCTTTCTTGTAGGTCACTTTATATCTAAAAAGAAGCAAAAGTTGAAGAACTGAAAAGAAGGCCATGTCCTCTCACTGATTGCACACAGGACTTTTCTGTTGTGGCTGTTTTCCTTTCCTGCTCTGGCTGTTTTCCTTTCCGTTCTCGGTTGTACCTGTATCCAGTGGAGAGAAGGACGCCGTTCTTCTTCCAGACGACGTGTGGTCTGGGGTTGCCTCCCACTTGGCAATAGAAGGCCACGGCGGCGCCCTCCACCAGCTTCTGGACCGTTGGCTTGCAGATGAAGAAGGGGGCGACGGCCTCTGTGCCGCTCACCTCCGTGGCAACACTGTCAGTGTTGGACACAACGCGTAGTGAAGCAAAGGACGCGCACTCAGCTTCAACGGGCTAATTGTGGACAAGCATGCAAAACGCCAAAGACAGGCTAAGTCACATCTGCGTTAGAGCGCACTAACGGCCTGGACCAGCACTTGGACGTGAAATGATGACGCACAGATTTCAAGGGGACGGTATTGGTGAATATTTGCCAGAACGGAGAAAGCGCATTTTCAGCCGTTTCGGTTGGGAGTTGTGACGTGAGGTACGAGTGCAAATGAAATTGCCAGTGGCCATTTTTGTGTTTGTTTCCATTCTTGTGCGTTGTCCGTTGCCCGCTGTTGTATTTGCAGCGTGTGCTCATACGACGGCCACAATGACACTCGATTCCGTCCATGGCATTTAGTAATGAACTATGATTTGATTAAGTCTGGAACATGTTTGTGCTTCAACACTAAATATTTTGTCCTGACAAATGCGAGCAATCGCGTTGACAGCAAGCGATCGACGAGCACTCACGTTTTGCCCGCCGCCGTCTCCTCTCGGCTCTCTGCTTCTTCGGAAACTGCAAGACACAAACGAACAAGATGTTGTTGTTTAAACGTGACGCTTCTTGCGTTTGGAGCTTTTATTCGTCTGTTTCGGACCACCGAAAGGCAAATCCGGTCACATTTTGTTGGCAAAGTCATCAGAAACATTTCAACGTTACTCCAATTCAATTTGTGCTCGATGAAACTGAAGCAATGAAAATTGTTTCTAATCAAATACGGGCGGGCATGCGTCACCTTTGACGAGCAGGTAGCAGGAAGTGCTGACGGTGCCGGCCTGGCTGGTGGCGGTGCAGGTGAAGCGGCCGCTGTCCTCGGCGAAGGCCTCGCGGATCAGCAGGCGCGCTCGGCCGTCCTCGTAGCTGATCTGGAAATCGATGGTGCTCTCCATCTTGAAGTCCTCTCGGAACCACATGACCTCGGGAACCGGCTGTCCGCCGATCCGGCACTCCAGCGTCACCGACTCGCCTTCCGTCACGGTCAAGTTCTTCAGGTCCTGAGGGGACACGTGCACGGTCACATCTCAAAGACCCACCCTACCCCCGACTGCACTAGAAATACGCAACCAGTCCAATCGGCACGCTCGCATTCCGGCAACCGACTGACCCCGAAAAGGAAAACAAAAGACATCGGGATTGAATACAAAAGAAACAAGAGACGATGTCAACAGTTCTTAAGTTGGTGAAAATTTAAAAAAAAGGTGGTGAAGACGGAAAAATATTCAAGAAATTTTCACTCAATCTACTACCAAATGTAAACAAGAAGCAAAGGGGGGGGGCAGCAGAGGGCAGCGTTGTTTGTGCATTTCAAATCCTCGTCTTGGTTTCAAATTTGTCTCCAAACGACCCCCGTCCCCAAATCAGGTCACCCCCGACCTGCTGCCCCCTGCTGGTTTGGAGAGGCCAAGCCAGCCCAATTCTGGACGAAGTACTTACTGCAAGCAGGGTCGGCGGCACCAAGGCCTCCGGCTGGTCACTGGGGGGCGGCGCCACTGCCACCGCCGCCACTGACGTCACGGCCGTTGTCGCCTCCTGAAATAAAAACAAGAAAAAGTTCAAAAATGGGGAACGGTCGGGGGCTGATTGTGAATCGCGTGGCACAGAAGCGACTGGCGGGCGGCAGGACGAGCTTTGGCAGCTGAACGTTTGACATCTGACGGCCATTTTGAGTTTGTTTTTTTTCAGCGTTCATGCAAATGTTGGATCGCGTCATTTGTACGTTGGGTCGCTCAAAACTCAAATTGGAGCACGTTGCAAGCCAACAAATCCGTTTTTTGGTCTCTGTCGGCATTTGGCTTTGGGTAAGGCAACGTTTCGTTCGCAGACGACGACAGCGTGCATTCGCTCATTCTTTTTTTTTTTTTGAGGTTCATTGCTGAGTGTCCTCAGTCGCAGATGACTCGTGACGCCGAAACACCATTGAAGCTTCTGGAGAATCGGTCACCTGATTACGACCGCCTTCGATTTTGCCACGTGAGAAAGTGACTCGCCGAGGACCGAGCCAGCCTCAACTTTTTCACGCCATTTCGAAAAGGTTTTGTTGCGATGATTCGGAAGGACACGTGGCGAAATGACATGATTGACTACTCCTTTGCAATTTTCTCAGTGTTGACTTTCGCTGCATCAGAACGTGAAGCGAACAGTTAGTTCCTCAAATCCTTTCCCAAGAGACAAAAGACAGGAAGGGCGCGTCTTGCTCCAAGCAAAAAGGCGAGAGCGGGTTGGCGACGAAAACCGTCAGCAGGCAGACCAACCTGAGGCTCCCAGTCTTCAAACTCCTCCTCGGCATAAAGGCCCACCACTTCCGTCTCGATGTGAGTCTGACGCGTCATCGTCGTCGCCTTGAACGGCGGCGCCACGCGGACCTCTGCCGTCATCGTGGTCGTGGCCCGGCGGACCGGGCTGGGTGACTGGACTGGTTTGATGACCTTCCTGGGCAGCGAGGGGGACGACAGCTCTTTGTGCAGGGTGGCCATGGCCGAGCCCGCTACTGTCACCTGCCGCAGAATCAAACGTTAGCGCCGGCGAGACGCACATTTGGCGCCGCGGAAAACTCGCAAGCAATTTCGCAAAAATTTAATTTGGCACAAAAGCTTTCGAATAAATTGGTGAGGAAACGTTTGAATTGGCGGATTCGCGGCCATCCTTACCTCACGGGTGACTTCAGTTTTGGGGACGGCGACTTTGGCCACGGTGAAATGCGGAAGCAGAGCTGAGGGGGCGCCGGCGTCCGCGCGGGCGGAGGCGGCCGTCCATGTGATCTGGGTGAGCGACACCATGAGTTGACATGGCACACGCGCAAAATGCAAACACGGCGCACTCAAGCGGGCTGACCTGCGTGCTCTCGGCGGTCTTGGCAGTCTCGGCGGTGGTCTTGGCGGTGGTCTTCCTGGTCTCGATGGTCTCAATGGTCTTCCTGGTCTCTGTGGTCTTGGTGGTCTTGGCAGTCTTGGCAGTCTCTGTGGTCTTCCTGGTCTCTGTTGTCTTGGCGGCCGCCGCAGCAGCAGCAGCAACAGCAACTTCGGCGCTGACAACTTGCGTCGCGACAGCCGCGGCAGCAACTTGCTGCGGCGGCATCCTTACGAAATGTTTCTCGGTGGTGATCTGCTTTTTGACTTCCACCACGACGGCGTCATGCTTGGGCGTCTCCACCACATGAAGTGCCTCCGTTTGCGCTTGCTCACCGGTCTGCACCTGCTGACGCAACACGCAAGCGTCAGGACCGCCAGACCCTCGGCACATCTGGCACCAGAACTTTTTGACCATTTCTTCCATCCCATCTGAGGTCCATGAACTCGTACACTCTTTGACAATTCAGCGCACGAGTAGAACAGCTTTTTTTTTTCTAGTCCTATTTTTGCACTTTTGTTTCAAGTCAACTACAGAAAGTAGTTTGAGCTTTTATTCCATGTCCTGGCCACACAATAGTCCATAGGTCCAGAACAACTTGGACAGACTATTAGAACGTGTTAAATGTTAATTGACATCTGCATGAGACTAGCATGATTAGTTATATGCTACAAGTTAACGGGCAGTACGAGTAGTACACATTTAACAGTCAACTAGTGCAGTTTTGCCTCTCCAGTAAAATACAGTAGTGCTACTAGCACACCTGAGTCATTGTACAAGTGCATAGACATGTCCTACAGTCAAGGCAAAAAGTACCAAGTAAAATATACTGGAAAGAAAATTCCGCACAAGTATCGGTTCTTTGACTTGAATACAAAACGTGAGTACTTGTGGGGCTCTAGCTACCTGTTCGGCGGCGTCCGGCGGTCCGCGGCGGACGCGGGCCTGATCCACGGCGGCCACCACCGTCGCCACGGCAACGCTGCGACCCGCCTGGGACGCTTGCTCGACCTGACGAAACAAGACTTTTCAAAGCGATGAAGATTCAACCAAATGAATCTTAAGAAGGACAACGAGCTGTCGAAGAGGAAAATGAAACGTGAGTTTGCAGAAGTGTGCACCCCCCGTCCGTGCGGATGTGGCTGTGTTGAGAACGGACCAGTCCCACCACATCCACAACCGGCGTACGTTCCTACTCATTGTTTGGTTGCCATGACAACAACTCGACGTTTGAGCAGGTGACGGTAAACTTTTCAGCTTTTTTTTCAGCTTCCTGTGATGCGGGTCAAGCAATTCAAGAGGCAAATTTCTTCATATAATTTTGAGCAAGTCACAAGTCGCTGGCTTTCAAGTCTGACCTCTCTGACGGTTGTGACTTGTTGCTCCAGCTGTTGCCTGCCGGCGGCGGCGGTGACGCCGACGGTGACGCCAACTTGGGCCGCGTAGTCGCCGCGCTTCCATGGCGGCAGGACCTCGGACGACACCGACACCTGCGACCACGTCAGATTACTTGACCACACAAAATGCCGAAAGGTTTTCATCAACAAATAAAACTAACTTCAATTATGCAAAAAAAAAATGGCAATTTATTTGGGGTCGATTTTAAATGCATTTCAAAAAATTTCCAAATCAAAAAACTGCTTTCCTTTTTTACTTCAAAAATGGAAAAAAAAAATGATCCACGATATAAATGAAAGTCCACCATTCTCTGTCGAAGCTAAATGTGGCCAATTGAGTTTCACGGCTAACCCGTAACGTGCTAGCGTTAGCAATTGAGTCCGAAAGTCCGGACGCAATTTCCCAAAAAGTGGTTGTGGCTGAGGTTCAATTTCTGATGTTGTCGTGTCTGGAAGCTAGCGGTAGTTAGCACGCACTTGCTACCATGTGCGTCTCGCCGCACATGATGTCCCGTTGTGATACGCTAACATATCGTAGCGTCTTCTGCGCATTATGGTGACACAAGTCAGGCGACTCACGTTTATTAAAAAAGCAAATCAAAACACAGTTTTTGTGTCGCTGTGGTTGACGTAGAACTGCAAGAGCACATGACTCACCTCACGGTCACTCGCACGA
The DNA here is from genome assembly GCF_059441095.1 of Idiotropiscis lumnitzeri. Classification (NCBI taxonomy): domain Eukaryota; kingdom Metazoa; phylum Chordata; class Actinopteri; order Syngnathiformes; family Syngnathidae; genus Idiotropiscis; species Idiotropiscis lumnitzeri. Next base: position 20,430,942 of record NC_142404.1, read on the forward strand.
GTGCTCCGTTTATGAAATCAGATATCTCAAAGGACACAACATGGACAAAGGACATAACATGACATGAACGGTGACACGTAACGATAAAACAGAACGGACCTTGCTGGTTCCAAATATACAAAGTGACTGCGCTAAAAAATATTTTTGCCCTAATCTTGCCGCGCAGCATTGTCACCTGCTTGCGGGTGACGACGGGCGACTTGACGGGTCTGATGGGTGAGACGGACGGTCGGGTGGAGGGCGACACGGATCTGAAGACAGCACAGCAAAGACGCACGTTTAGAAATCACAATCCAGACCGTTTAGAGAAAAGAAGACATCAAGGTGAACGAAAAACTGCAGAGCAATAAACGCCAAAGGAGGAATTGCTGACCTGACGGGCGCGGGCGACGGTCCCTTCACATGGCGGACGGGCGACGGCGACTGCGTGCGTCCGCCAGCCACCTTGCTCAAGTAGGACGGTGGCGATCTGGACGTGGGTTTGGGGGGCACCCTCGGGGGGGTTCTGTGAGCTAAGTGCTGGGTCATCATTCCACTTTCCACCTGCATCTCCATCATGCTGCTCTGGAAGCTGGTCTCCATCTGACAGGGGACAAAAAAAACGTTTGGGTTCACAAAATCCAGTCAAATCAAAAGCAACACGTCTTGCATGGAAGCGACGCCTTACAACAGGAGAAGGAATTTCAGTCAGGAACTCTTTCAGGGTCTTAATGCGCAACACTGGCTGAGCTTTTTGGAACAAATTAAAACTCAAATATAAGCCCATTTAAAAGAAAATAAGACAAATAATTCAAACTAACCGAAGCAAAACCACAAAAGATTAAGCCAAATTTAAAACTGCTGCGGAAGCTGGCTGGGCTCACCTTCCGGACTCCGGTCTGAGAGGCGGCAATGACGACAGCAGCGGCGGCGGTCTTGGTTTTTTGGGCGGGGACGGCTTCTTCTCCCTGGACCAGCAGCTCGGCGGTGGACGTGGCCCGCCCGCTGGCGTTGCTGGCCGTCACGGAGTACGTGCCAGAGTCTTCCGGAAAGGCCTCGGCAATCAGCAGGCTGTAGCGGTCTCCATCTTGGACGATTCTGAAGTCGGCCGAGCTCTGAATCTCGGCCCCTTCGCGGTAAAACTTGACGGCGGGCGGCGGGATGCCCGTCACCTGGACACTGAGTCGCACTTGGCTGCCCTGCCGCACCGAGGCGCTCTGAAGTCTCTGAAGGAAGTTGGGTGGCGCCGTCTCGGCTGCGCCGGGGCGGGCAGGGGGGGAGGGGTTGTCGAGGGAGGAAGGGGTTGGAGGGGGGGGGCATTTTACATTTCAAGCAAACAATTAGTTCCTGAAACAAGTCTGAGGCCTTGAGGCGGACAGTTGGAGAGCAGCCTCGGCTGGCTTTGGGTCTCACCTGTTACGAGGAGCTCGGCGGTGCTGGTGGCTTGTCCGGCTCCGTTGGTGGCCCGGACGGAAAACCTTCCGCTGTGCGCAGGTGTCACGGCGTCAATGCTCAGAACAGCGCGGCCGTCGCTGAACGAGACGTGAACGCCGGGCAAGGCGGCGGCCGACAGGACCTGGCCGTCGCGGAACCACGACACATCGGGAACTGGAACGCCTGGTGGGAGTGTGGGGGCAGACGGGAAACGGGGTCATCTGGGGCCCGGGGAGCCGGACTTTGCAGCCGACCAACGGGACGGAGCCGGTCGGGTCTTACCGCTCACTTGCGCCTGGAACGAGGCGGCACTACCCTCAAGTGCCACGACGCTCTGCAGCGGCTGCGTGAAAGTCGGCGCTTGTGTCGACATGTTGGATGGCTCGGCTCCCTGAACAGGAACAACAATTGTTGAGGTTTTGCTCTGTAACCTCGTTGGTGCCCATGCAGTAAAGCGCTGCGCTTTTCATGCAAATGTTTTCGTCGAAACCCAAAACCCAAATCTAAAAATTCTTGAAAAAATCCTGAATATTCATTCTGCGTTTTGCACCAACAGAGAGGCCGGAACAAAACAAAAGAACCTAACAAAATGTGAATATGCAACTTTGCAGGTGCTGAGCCGTGAGCACCAGGGCAGTCCATTCTACGAGCCAAAGAAAGGCTCCCTAAAAGGAAGGCGCCACCTGTCCCGTCCGCTCGTCAACCCCCCTCCGCCTCCAGCCGCCAACCTTCTCCCTGTCCGCATCTCCTCTTCTCATCGTCATTATTCATTAGTGGTCTAATCTTCCCACGCAGATCTCGAAAAGAAGTCCTTCAAGGGAGGAACCGCACATGATTGTACGTGCGCTAACGCAATCAGAAAGAATGAACAATCCCTGGCAAGTTTTTTGGCGCCACTTTCGGAACAAAGCCAATTTTGACGCGGCTCGGATGGGCGCAACTTCTTCTCGGACAATATGAGAAGACAAAAAGTTTGAAGTTCTCAATCGGGAGGAGTGAAATGCGGACTGAAAGGCAACAGTTTGGAAGTCAAACAGCACCCGTCAACCGGCATAAGAACGACTTGATGCTCGGCTAGGCTCCGATGATGCTCATACATTAGCGCTAATGTAGCGCATCCGAGGTTCAGTCGCACTGCGTCAATTATCTTAGCTAACCGTTGAAATGTCAAGTATAACCGCATATTAGCTCCGCCCTCACAACTGCCCAAAACTGATCACGTTGGTCGTTTGCTAAGCTTGCTGGTCGTCTAATCTCAGGTCAGTTTAGCGACTTAGCATGCCACCAACACTGGACTGGACTCAACTCGTCTTCAAGTGTCTCTGGCGAGTCACGTTTAATTTTTTCTACGATTAGCAAATGAGCCGTGATTGGTCGCCATCTGAGCAACTTTTATGTCATTTGCAGTCCATAGCAAGTGACAAAATGGCCGCCACCTGAGATGGATATTTTGTGACCCAACTCATATTCCACAATTGCGATTTTAATCGGCATGTCGTCTTGAGACAAGTGAAGGCAAAGAGAACATTTTATTGCAAAAGTTTTTTAGGAGTCGACTTCACCTTGAATGAAATACTTTTTTTCTTTTTGGGGGGGCGGGGCTTGAATTTATTCAACAGCTTTCTTTTTCTTCAAGTGGATTTCTTCTAGTTCTTAATTTAAAAAAAGAAATATGCACTTTATTAAATGTGAAAAAAAATTAACTGGACTCTGCAATAAATAAATTGTTCAAAGATTTGTTTCTCCAAATGTAAAGAAAAATAACGAAATGAAAGTTGCCAGGGGGTTCTCATCAATTCTCTTCTTCTAAAAATAACTTGTCTTTCTCCAAAGGACCAAAATAAAATGTGTTGCAGCTGTTGTGTCTCGTCAAAATCAAACCCACTGATATGCGTGTGTGCGAGGGTGGGGAGGAGGGTGTTTCAGGGTAGGGTGTCTTCGCACAGGACACCAGCCGCTAAAAATACCCCCCTACACCCCCCCGCCACACCTCAGTCTGATTGACAGGCAACATGTGCGCTCAAAGATTCCCTTAAAAAGTCATCCCACGCCTCACTGGCGACCGATCTATTCTGGGAATGAGTCGTCACCGCGCCAAACCCTGCGACCACTCCGGCAAGTCAAACAGGGTTTTCTTACCTGTTAGCACAAGGGTGCCGGCTGAGTGATGGGGGGTGGGGGGAGGACAGAAGTCCGGGGGGGGCGTCCTTGTCCTGGTTGAATTCCCTTCACTTGGAAGCTCCTCCAAGAAATCTGAAGTCCCCCAAAACAAAACTACCGGCCCTGGACGGCAAGTAGTTTTGTTGGCGTCCGGACCCGGAACGCTGATCCTGCTCAGAGGGGCCGTCTGCTCCGCCGGGGGGCTTTATACCCCCGTGACGTCAAACAGATCCCGACCACCATTGGTCAGCCTCATGATGAGGGGGCGGGGGGGGGGTTATACAAGCGGTCCACTTGACAGCTGCTCCTATCTGTAAACTAACTGACTGCACCCCCCCCCACCACCACCACCACCACCACCACTCCCATCACCGACACCTACATCCAAGGCTGGCACGTGTGCACTGGGGACAGGGGTGGGGGGTGGGGGGGGCATTATGCCAATGTGACACCTCATGTCGCTACAATGGACTCCCCACTGGACTGTACACAAGTCTTTGCTTGACTTGATGAGACTGAACTGTTCTTGAATGTGCTCAACTCTTCTAAACTCTACTCCAATCCGCTGCATGCTTCCGAGACTTTGCATGACTCTATGGAACTCCAATAAACTCTAAAGGACTCATCAAGACTTCACTACTGTACCCAACCTCACTGGCGCCAGGGGTTCCCATTTTTTAGGTGACACCTCATGGTACTACAATGGACTCAACTGCACCGCATGCTAGTTTGTGGTTGACTCTACTAGACTGCACTCAACTCCACAAGACCTTGTTCGACTTCATTTGACTCTACTCAACTCCTCCAGACTCCTTTAAACTTTATTCAACTCCACTGCACTCTGCTGTAGTCAACATCAACTGCACTTGACTCCACTCAATATATTCAGCTGCACTGAGCATTTCTGGTCTCCACTAAACTCAACAGGACTCCTCAGAATCATCTTAGAATTGCACCCAGATATGTTTGTCAAAATAATCTTCAGATCGCCTTTGTCGATGTTCATCTTCATTGTGAGCTTCTTTTTGGGGGGACACAGCGACCCCTGCAGGCTTTGAGGCGCCATGACAAAAACAACTCCACATTGCTTCCATCAAAAATCGTCGTCATTTTTAATGAGTGAAGTTTCTGATGCAACTCCGAGACACAAAGAGCTGCAGTGTTGCCTTCTACGAATCTTTTTATTCTTCAAACTTCAAAATAAATCACCGTCTTACGCAACTACTCGCGTGGCTCAAGAGGTGTTCAAAGCACGCATCCGAAAATCGGAAATTAGTGTAACCTTCGATGGCAATTGGAAAATTCGCTGACTTTCAACAGAACCACATTCGTGTTAGTCTTATATTTGCATTTTCCCCTTCACAAAATAATGAAAAAAACATTTCTTTTACTTTTCTCTCTTATCGCGTTGCATTGATAAATTGTTGTAAACGAATAAAATCTCCAAAATGAACATGGAACCAAACTCGGAATGGTTTCAGTTGTTCTCATTTCGAGACTCGATAAGCTTTTTGGAGACAAAACGAAGCATTCACTCGTCGTCCATTCCTGCAAACCAACCTGCTTTGTTTCCTGCTCGCCGTACACCTTCGCTGAAAATGGACGCGATTCTCTTTTCTTTTCTCTTCTTTCCTTGTTGAGATCCTCGACAAACTTCATTTTGAATTTTGTCCAGGTGAGCTGATTCACATTTCGTACTAGTCGCTTCTCGGTGAAAAAAAAGTGCACAAGAACTCGTCTTGGGCTTTTAAATCAAATTCATCTTCTTGTGGTCGCTCAAATATTCTTTGATGATGTCGGCGGCTTTTTTTTTCTCAGCCTGTCACGAAGCAACTTTCATCATCTTTTGTATTCTTCCAAATGTGCAACACAACGGTCATTTTTCGAAGCCTTGATTTATTTGATCTCCTCTGCCATCATTTTTTGCTCTTTTCATTCACATATTTTTATACCTTCCAAACTGTGTTGCTTGAATTAGCTTAGCTAGCTCATGAATTGCTCAATGACTTTCTCTGTTTAAAAAAAAAAACAAAAGAAAACCTCAGACTTTCCTCTGCCGCCATTTTGATTCTCGTCCCGGGTCTCTGGATGAGCTCTTGCGGTCCTTTTTTGAGGCATCTAAACTTGACTTGGTCCAAGTATTCCTGCTTCCTTTTTTTGTTGCTCCCCTTTAGTTTGTTGGTTAACGTAATGGTGAGACAGCAGCTCGCCTTTAGCAACTTTGCCACCGTTAGTTTGACTGCTAGCCACCCGGCTAGTTGCTGTTTTATCTTAACGGACAAAAGTTTGATTTTCTGGCTGTTTCAGTTGTTTTACTTTCTTTCTAGTCTTTTTCAGGGTTGACCGCTGCTCACAGATGCATCGGCCGCTCCAAATTATTATGATCATTTTTTATAATCGCCCGCTCAAACTTTTCACGGGGAAAAGGTGGAATTGCAATTCCAAATCTTGACTTTGTACTGCAACTTTTACTATTGACGCTTACTATCTTACTATATGAACGCTAACATTTTGGACCATTGGAACTCGCGCTTGAAGACGTTGCAAAGGCAACGCGCGATACATTGCTGCAGCTTGTTGTGAGGTGGAAAGCAAAAGTCACACAAAATGGACGCTGCTTGGCCCTTTAATGGACATTATCAACGCACCGCAACAAAAGTGACACAAAGCGGCTGCGGCGCCACGCTAACCATTCAGCGGCTAGTGTCGTCCACGCTAGTGCTAACACTAGCGCTAGCGCACGCGTCGGCCACGAGGTCATCCGGACTGGAGGCTGTCGAAGCCGCAGAACTTCCAGCGCTTCTCCAGCGTAGCGCCGACGCCGCTCAGCTCCTGACGGAACATGCGGGGCAGACGGACCATGAGGCGCTCTAGCTGCCCCGACGACACCTGACACACACACAAGCTGATTAAAACACGCTCAGAAAACATGACACAGTTTGTGCGTGTGTGTGTGTGTGGGGGGGGTGCGTGCGGGTGCACTGGTTTTCATCATTTGTGTGTGTGTGTGCGCGCGCACGTACGTGGGAGTCCAGCGTGTGCACGTAGGAGCACAAATATTCCAGGTTGGCCCCAAACGGATGAACGTGCAGAAAAGCTGACATGACGCCTGGCGAACGGCAAAGCAGAAAAAAAAAAGACATCTTCGTGTCATCAAAAGGAAAATGTAAATCAGGGGTCCTCAATCCTGTTCCTCCAGGGCCGGTGTCCTGCAGGTTTTCCATCTCTCCCTGCTGCAACACAGCTGATTCAACTGATCAGATAATCAGCAAGGTCTGCAGAAGCTAGATAACGATCGCTCAGGTGTGTTGCACCAGGGAGAGGTGGAAAACGGCCAGGACACCGGCCCTCGAGGAACAGGATTGAAGACCCCTGATGTAAATGTATGAGGATGACTTTGGCGCGCAAATTAGCATCTCATTTGCACACATTACCCAGGAGCAGAGCTTCCTTCTCTGACACCAAGATGCCGCCGCCGCCTCCTCCTCCTCCTCCCACCTCTCGACTCGCGTGTGACATCATCGACGACGACCGGAAGCCGTTGACCTAAAAGGCAAGCGCACTCGTCACTCGTTGGACGGCGGCCGAGCGGTCAAAGCGCAGCGCTGACCTTTTGCCGGCGCTCCGAGCCGCTTGGCTCCGCGCTGCTCGTCACCAGCTGATAACAACGGGCGAACAAGTTGAGGACCTTTGCCAAAAGAAGAAAAAAAAAGTGGGCCGGCGGCCTACCTTGTGCTGCAGCGACAACAGCTCGCCCTCCAGGAACTGACCTTCGGCGCGGGCCCGCTGTAGCTCCGCCTCCTTGCCCACCAGCTCGTCCTGCAGGCTCAATACCTGCGACGCAGCAAACACTTCACACGCCTGCAACCCAACACACACACACAACACGTCACAATACCGAGTGTAACCAGCAGGTGGGAGCATGGCTCAAGTTTTTAAAAAAAAGCTTTGAGGTTGGTTCGATTCCGGCCCACGAATCGGCCCTCGTACGCGTGATGAAACAACTCGGCAAAATGGCCTCCGAACACGTCTTTAGCACCACGCCCAACTGTTTGTGGATGAAGAGACGTGCATTCAAGCGTGCCTGCATTTCCTTTTTGTGACGTCACGTAAGCCACGCCTTACAAGGGGCTGGGGGGAAATACCACCATCCCTAGAACATCAACTGTCGATAAGTACCTGTTGCATCCCCAGCAGCCGCAAAGAAGGCTCCTCCCTCTGCGGCTCCGGCGCCTTCCTCAGAAGCTCCGCCTCTTCCTCCGGCCGGCGTGCATCTGCGCCTGACGTCGCGCCCACACATCAGCACGCACTCACGTACATGCGGGACGGCACACCGCTCACCGTCTCGGTTGCACCCCATTTTGGCCGTTTTCATCTTCTTCCTGAAAGGACCTTCGTCGTCTTCGTCCTCGTCGTCGTCCTGACGTCGGAGGCCCGACACCTCGTCGCTGTCCGCCTGCCAACACATCAACGCGGTCATCATTCGCCTTCATCATCATCTTCGTCACCTTCGCCCTCGTCATCATCATCGCCATTCAGCTTGTGTGCCTGCTGAACCACCGAGGGGACGGGGGCGGAGTTGCGGATGGGGGCGGGCACCCACCGTTGACGGCAGCCTCCAAAGGTTAGACGAGCTCGCCGGGTACCAACCTGGCACTGCCTGGTCCACAGGTCAATGTTCTTGCGCTGAGCTTTGGAGAAGTGGTCCCGAGACTTTTGTCGCCCCGATGCCACCAACACGGACGAGACCTGGTCCACTTGGGCCAGCGACGGCGGACACAGGGAGGGGCGAGACATCAACAATCCATTTACGGGGCTCCATTGTGGACTGACTTGATGTATATCTGCAAATACTTACATGTACATTTGCGTGTCCTTAGCGTGTGCACATGTACGATTAGGGATATACTTACGTGTGTAATTTCGCTCGAACTAGTAGCTTCAGTACTTATGCGTGTGTGTACTTACTGTACATGGGCAACCGTGTGGAATTTGAGTAGCGTGTCATGTGATTGGCCGCACGTTGGGCTGCTTTCCATTCTCAAGACTTTCTTTGTTTGCTGAACCTCAGACGGATGGACGTCGGCAGATGTTGAAATGTCACGGAGTGACAAAAACGCCCAGTGTGTGCGTGTCATTGTGTTTGTGCACAGGGGTGTTTGTGCATGTGTGTTCTTACACTGCGCGAGGATGGCGGCGAGCGCGCAGCGGAAGGCGGCCCTGGCTTTGCGCAGCGCCCGCCGTTGCTGGGCGGCATCCTGGCGCAGTCGTCTGGCGTGTACGTTGGCGCTTTGTATCAAAGCATACACGTGGTTGGCGCTGGCGCGGTTCACTTCGCCGCCGTCCAGCCACCACAAAAGCACCGACGCGGCCCAGCTGAACCGATGCTTGTCTGTTGGGAAACACATACACAGTCGGGTTTTTTTTGCTGGTTATGTAGATGCGGCCTCCTTCCCGGGCGCTGCGCTGGACTCTGATGGGACGTGACGCTTCCTTCACGGAAGCTTGGGCCTCCAATTGGGCCCCAAATGGTCTCTGTGCGGGCAGCGTCACCGGTTCTCATTTCGGCACCTGTCAAGCGGCTGAACTCCGCCCGCCACCGCCGCCGTCTCATTTGAATGACAATCGGAGCAGCGAGGCAAACGCGTGGCATTAGGGAGCCTTTAACGCGTGCGCCGCCCCATCAAAAGCGCCGCCGCAGATTAACAACGCGTTACAACACGGCGCACAATGACACCAAACATAACACGCACAATGCGTGCACACACACACACACACATTTGCTCTGCCGGCGCGAGCGACGCGCAACCTTCGGCTGCTGCTAGCAGCTGCCGGCATTTGTGCATTTCTCATCATGGCGGTGCTACAGCGCCGGTTCTAGTTCTAGTCACCCAGTCTTCTGGTAATTCAGTCCTCCAGTCAACAAGACTCGAGCTTCTCATCCAAAAAAAAAAAAAAGAAAAATGTGACGCTCTCCAGTTACCAAAAGTCCAAGTGTTCAAGTGCAACGTGATTGAAGTCTTTCTGGATGGACTGAAATCGTCCCAAGTTTGTAGAAATCAACTTTGCCCGATGGAGATTGCCACGAGATGTCCTTGAGGACGAAGGGATGCGGCGGTGCACACCACTCTGCCGTATGGACGTGCATCCTTCACCGCCATCAGCGACACGAGCAAATCCCGTCAGCAACCTTTGATTGGCGATGCCGACTTCGTGTCCCCGTCGCTATTCTCCTTGCACCTCGTCCAGTCCTCCATTTCTATAGATCATCTAGTTGTCTACTCTTCCAGTCCTCTAGATCCCCAAACCTCAAGAGGTCTAGTCTTCCAGTCCTCTACACCTGTATTCCTCACTACTACCGATTGTCGTGGCACTCACCTTTCAGGCACTCGGCCAACACGGTTGCCTCGTGCTCCGAGAAGTGCGGCATGAGCGGCGGGGAGGCCGGCGGCGGCGGGTGCTGCACCGTATCTTGGTGCACGCCATTGTCCTGACGCTCCTGGTGTTGATGACGTTGTTCTCGTTCGAGTAGTCTCTGTTGGCACTCCCACTCGTACAGGTCGTCTCGTGCCTGCGCAAAGTCCACGTGGATCTTGCCCGAGTCTTTCTTGTCTGTGCTCAAGCCGAGACAAAGACGGTAGCCTGAAAGACAAAAATGCAATCGTTAGCATCTCAAAAGCAACGAGCAGTAAGAACACCAAAGATCTCTGTGTTGGAGAGACCAAGCTGCCTTTAGACTATTTTCCGATCTGCGGCGCAGAAATCTTTAGCCGGTGATTCTCGTTAAGTGTTTGACACGGCCGAGGTGGGGCGCGACATCGCATCTCGGCTGGGCAACAAAGTCGTGAAAGCGTTCCGTAGCGTTTTTTGAAAGTCGGTTTGCTAACATGGCTTGCTTGCTTCCTCTCATGCTGACCCGCAACAGAGACGTGTGATGTCACCTGACAGGCGGAGCGCCTCGTCCACCATGAACTCGTCGCTGAATCGAATGTGGCAGAAGTTCTTCTTGCTCTTGCGCAATGCGATGATGTCACCGCAGGGGCTGAAGACTTCCCGGATGATGTCATCTCCGGCGTTTTCCGGAAGCCCGCCCACAAACACTGTCTTGCATCCGGGGGGGCGTGGCCGGGTGGACGGGGGGGGCAGGTCTAGGAGAAATCAGCGTGGGTCTTTTTTATGCTGCCAGCGTGAGACAAATCGGTTCTGATCGTCGCTGCGCTCGATCTTACGATTCTGATTAAGGACTTTGTTACTGTTGTGGCTAATATTGGCGTTGCCATGACGACGGCGCTTGGCGTCCTTACTGGGATTCTGCGGGAAGAGCGTGCATCCGTTGCGGCGGATGATCTCCTTGACGGGCGGCGGGCGTGGGGGCGGGGCCGCCGGGTCGATGGTCGCGGGGCCCCCCGGCCACGTCGCCGGGGGCTCCGACCTCGGCATGAGCCCAGAGGCTGACAAAGGAGAAAAAAAAATGCTCGTTATCACGCGCGCGAAATCGTAACGTGGCTTTTTAGCGTCTTCCGTTATGACGCGGATTCGTCTCATCCCTCGTCCTTCGGGAAGCAAAACCAAAAAACCCGACAAGGTCATCGTGCCGTCGGCAACAATTCCCAAAAAATGTCCTCTCGTATTTGTTTCCGTTGTCGTCCCGATGTTTTTCAAAACGACAAACATCGGCTTTGACTTCGGACGACAACGAGACGATTTTCTGACCGATGTTACAAACCAAACCAGGAAGTCAATCGGATCCTGCTTCGGTGTTGAGCGGTCCTAAGTCAAGCGTGCTTAAAAACAAAAATCGACTTTTTACGGCTGTTTGGTTGCCAAACGTTATTTGGGCAACGTGAGGTCACGTGACGTTCTGCATCGTTCCGGGAAGCGATTGAAAATTTCTTTTTGGAAGACCGGGACTGCGAATCCAAAAAGCGGACAAACCAAGCAAAAAAAAAATAAAAATCAAGCTGAGCCTAGATAAGCGAGAAAAAAAGCAAAGCAAAAAAAGAAGCAAGCAGAAAAAAAGAAAAAAGGAAGACTCCAAGCGGCACGACGGCACCGAGATAAACGAGGCTTCAGGAGAAAGGCTCGGTCGGCGTCCAAGCGCTAATGATGACGAGCGAGCGGCAGCGCCGCAAGCCACGGGGCGACCGTTCATCAACATGTTGCGCGCGATAACCCTGACAGCTCAATTACGACCGCTCGCTTAGCCGCGGCGACCAACACGCGGCCCTGAAGCAAAGCGACCCCTCCCTCGCCATGCTGACGTCACCTCTGCCGACCACTCATTGGGTTTTTTTTTTGTTTTTGTTACCGCTCATTCAGGGTGGCGACGTCATCTACGGCGACCGCTCGTGAACCTAACCTGACTGCGTCCGTCAAACAAACCGGTCTGCTAGCTAAATGCTAAGCCTGAATGCAAAACGTCATAGATGGGCTAACAGAACTAGCCTCCCTGTCACGGTACACATTGAAGCAGCAAACATTCAAACACAAACAGCGCAGCAACACAACTAGAGAGACAATCACTTTGTTTGCGCCCCCCCAAAAAAGAGATATAAAATGTAAAGAATCGGTTGCCTCCAAACGGTGAGCTTGTCAATCATCACACTGAATTCCAAGAATTTTTTTTTATTTTTTTTTTTAATCAAGGAAGAACTTTTTTTTGTTTGGTGGACGGCGATGTGCTGCTTCCTCTTCGCCACCAAACTCGGATGGCGGCGAGACTTCCAGTCCAATTAGCGTCATTTGACATTTTTTAATTAGCGGCGCGCGTGAGCGACGCACGACACGCTTTTAAGTCGCGTTTGTCTCACTGATGACAAGAAAACATTAAATTGGCGGAGTGAATATTCATGAGCGGGCCTCGCTCGGTCACGTCGGTGCTCGCTGGCAGCCGTGCCTAATATTCTGAGCATCCGGCGAGCTGCTCGCATCCATCATCTGATTGTTGAGTGACAGCCGCCAATCAAAAGTGTACCAAATGAGGACAGGAATTTGGGGGAGGAGCTGCGGCATTGGCGGCCGCGGCGGCCGCACGACAAATAGCTCAAATTGCCAAGCGACAAAAACACACACTCATTTGTTCTCCTCACACACACACGCCACATGAAACACAACACGCGTGTGCGTGCGCACCGAGCCGCATGATTGGACGGCAATTAGGTCGAGCTGGCGCCCTGCGGCCGCTCAATTTGGGGCGGCGGCAGCAGCGAAACGAAGGCCGCAGCGACATTTTGTCCTCTTCCGTCCTGTCCCGGGGCGACCCATCGCGCAAGCTAGACCGATAACCGTGGACGGCGCTGTGCGGTCCAAGTCGGTAGGACCGGGAAGGACTTGCGCCACGTGTGTGGCGACCATGTTGGGAGGGGCAGCATTCCCGCCAAAGGCAACATACGAGCAGCGGAAACGGAACGCACGACAACGTCGCTTCTCGCCGTGCTCCTCAAAAGGGGCGTGTCCAATCTGCAAATGCGATTTGCCTGATTGTGGAGTTCATCATCATAGTCGTCGTCCTCTCCCGTTTTCCCAGTGGCGGTCTTTCCGTTCGTCCTGGAAAGCGTCCAAGGGGGAGCGACGTTGCGCTCTCTCAAATTCCGTGTGAAGAATCGGAGCAGCTTTGATACTAAGCTGACGAATTCAACGACGACATCGACGAGTGCAACCGCATTCAACTTGCCATCTGCCTCGCACGCGCGCTCGCGCACATGCCAGTGGGAGGTGGCAGATGGCACAGCAGGAAAATGCTAAATGAGCGAGCGAGCGAGCAAGGCCACACACTCATTAAACAATGAAGGCACAAATTGGCGTCAAATCATTCATTCGCAACTTCAGAATTTCATAAGCACAAAAAAAACTAAAAGTCGAAAATCACGAGAAAAATAAAGCATTCACTCGTAAGAAAACGTAACTTGTTAGCATTGAGAGCGTTAGCATTTAGCTCATTAGCATGTAGCTTGCCTTGAACTCATTAGCATGTAGCTTGTTAGCCTTATGGTCATTACCATGTTTGCATGGAGTTCGTTAGCATCTAGCTTGTTAGCAATGAAAGCGTGAGCAAGTAGCTAGTAAGGTTTGAGCCCGTTAGCATGGAGATCATTAGCATGTAGCTTGTTAGCCTTGAGCTCGTTAGCATGCGCTTGCGGCGTCTGGGTAGGAAAGAGAAACGGTCGGTTGGCTTTTTTCCCAAATATTTACAATATTTGGACAACGTGCAACTTGAAATCAAGTCTGCGAATGCTTCCAAATGGTTGACAAGTTTTGAAGGCAAAAAGTCCGTTTTTTGTTCCTGGGACACGTCAAAGTCAAAGAGTCCGAAGAATAGGAACAAATTGCGATGAGCAACGCTGGCAAACGCCAGCCGGTGAGCAAAACAAAAGAAGCGAGCAGACGTGCTGCAAATGGAAAGCGACGACATGCGCGCTCTTGCACACGCGTGTCATCGTGACGGCCGAGCCGGCTGATGGGCGGAAGCGGCGCGCCGCTGTTGCCGTCGCTTCGCATTAGCATCAAGACGAGCGGCACCTCGCATGAGCGCTCGTCGTTGCCGCCAGGCTGACCTGCCGCCGCTGCCGCCGCCGCTGCGCTTCGCCTGCTCGCCGTTCGTCTTGCGTCGTGACGGCTGGGCGGCCGCCACACGCCACATGTGCACACGCAGAGCACAAAAGCAAGCCCGATCAGAACTGATGGCGTCGCAAGCCTCAAATATGCTGCGATGGCGATTTAGCATGCAATGATTTGATTTTTTTCCAAATCGCAAAACTTTAAGCTGTGAAATCGTTACACCGCAGCGATGATGTTGACGCCATCGTGTCGCGTCGCAAGCGCTTTGTCGATCCTTCTTCCCACTTTGACCACAAAAGAAAAAAAAAAAAAGGACAAGCTGTAATGCTTGGAAACATTTTTGCACGGCACGATTAGTAAAGTTTAGCAACTTTCTCACTGAAGACTTTCGTGGCCTCCAAGGACGTGTCCCAATACTTTTGACAAAGTTCTCAGTTTGGACGCCAACATGAGAAGATTCCGAAGATGTCATCGCAAGGGACACAAAAGACAACTGCTCTAGTTTTTTTAGTTTTGCTGAACGAGTCGAAGAGAGAGCGGAACTCGATTGCATCGGCAACCCGCTCTCAAGCGCAAATTGCCGCGGCTACTAATGTGTAACCCGCAGCGACGCGCATTGCTCATCCTCATCCTTCCCCGCCAGTCGAGCAGGACCGATGCCGCCTCCGTTGCGAGCATGTCCTTCGCCAACACGCACACGCGCGCGCTCGCATCGATGGAGTGTGCGTGTGCAGGCGCCGGTCGGCAGCCGGCGCCTCGTCGCTCCATCAGTGCTGAGGCGCACAATGCAGCACATAGATCAAGATGTTACGTGGGGGGAGGGGCGGGCCTGGGGAGGGGGAGGGGCGGGGTGGGAAATGGCGTCGCTACAGCAAGGGCAGCAGGCGAGGACAAAGAGGTGGAAAAATAAACAAGATGGACGCTGGCGAGGACAGAAAACGAGAAAAACTTAAACGATTGATGTGGAAGCGGTGGGAAAACACACACACACACACACACACGCACACAAAGATACAGACACACACGCTCGCAAGCGGCCACTTCTGTTTGTGCGCAAAATAATGCTGCCTCCTTTTTTGGCCGTGTCGCTCAAACCTTTTTTCGTCATCATGTGGGGACGTTTTCATCTCGAGTCCCCAAAAGTGAGGTAAAATGGAAAGCGTTTTATTTCGCTCGCTTTATTTCAACATTTGGATTCTTTCTGGTTAATGCAAAATATGTAAATGAATATAAATGAAAAATAAATGCGATGCCTTGACAACAAAAAGAAAATGTCAATCCGTCATTTCCAAATATGGCAAATTGTAGTATCACAATTCACCACTAGAAGGCAGACTTGGCTAAATTCGTCAACATGAGTCGGCCTGATCAGATTTGGCACGAAACGCACGATCACTCATTTCAAAATTCGGATCCAAGTTGACTTTGTGAAGAAACCAAAAAAACAGAAAAGGAACGACGTGAAGCTCAGCCTCGCTTTTATTTCCTTTCAAGACGAGAGTTAATTTCTTCAAAAGGTGACTTATTTTCAACTGAAGCGATTCTGAAAGACAAATGACAATTGATGACGATGATGATGAAGAAGGTGAAACAACAAAAACACGCTCACGGTTTGTCATTCGTCATGCAAATGAGGCACTCGAAAGGCTGCGGGTGATTTTTCAACCAAAAAGGTCGCCTTGTGACTTTTGTCTCCGCCTGAGGCTAACGAGCCGCATTGTTGTCACGCAGTGACAACGTGTAGGCACGCGTGCGTGGCGGGGGGGGCGGGGCCACACACGCGCACGGACATCCCACATCCATCATGGCGACGCCACAACATCCAGCGTTTTCGGGCAAGCAGTTCAAGTCCACTTCTCTGTGGCGCCCGCCCGGTCGGCTTTCGCGGTCTCGCCGGCCGACCGCAACGAAGCTGCCGACCATCGTGGCGTGTTGCCGTGTTGGAGCCGTCCAAAACCGGCTAGAGGGGTGGGCTCTGGAGGACCGGACTCGGACCGCCCCCTTCAGATTGAGTTGTACCGCTAGCCATAGCTATTACGCTAGCGGCCGCTAGCGTGCGTTTGTCAAAACAAGTCAAGTTCGGATCGGGCGGGAAGCCAGAAAGGTCGGCCATGTTTTTGTTGGCCGCAAGCGATCACAGAGATGACGGCAGCTGGAGTTATGACAAAAATCCTGACAAGAAGCAAAACGTCAACTTGTCGTGCTCGGCATCACGTCGGCCGTCGCGCGGGTTTCTATTGACAGCCGTGGCGGCGAACAAACAAGGTCAAAGGTCGTGTGTTCACCTTGATGACGACGAGGTGCAATTACAGCTTTTTGCTGTCTTGCGGCAAAAAATTCTCGCACGCCGCCACTCTCATCACAACGTGCGCACACGTACAAAGAGGATTACGAGCGACGCGCACGCGAGAGAAAAGAAGCAAAGCGTTTTATTGCTTTTCTTTCCGCCGCCGTGCGTTTGCAAGTGAATATTATGTCCGCCGCGTCACATGACCCATTTGGACGACATGAGACGACTTTTTGCTCGGCAGACGCGTTCCCTCACAAAGGACGTGCGTTGGTTTCCTGTGTTTGCACAAAAATGAACATTTGGTCAGAAAAAAAACAAAAAAACTTGACGTGACAAATGGACTGGTCGCCATACTGTGGTGGAACAAACATGGACAGACTCGCTACTCAATGACAGAGCACACGTGGACACCCAAATGGACTGGTCGCCAGTCCAAGTCGGAGCAAAAACTGAACTGAACTGGTCGAGATTCGAGGCGAGCGCACGTCCGCCCTGCCGACTTTTTATGACGTCTGGCAGCAGGTTGGCCGCTCGATGACGTCACAGTGTGTGTATTCACGCTGGCCTCGAGGGCCAATCAGATCGCACGCGCGATTGACGTCGTGCGTGTGCGCTGCTCATTTGTGCGGAGAAAAAAAGTCCTTT
Source organism: Idiotropiscis lumnitzeri (assembly GCF_059441095.1). Taxonomy (NCBI): domain Eukaryota; kingdom Metazoa; phylum Chordata; class Actinopteri; order Syngnathiformes; family Syngnathidae; genus Idiotropiscis; species Idiotropiscis lumnitzeri. Next base: position 20,448,007 of record NC_142404.1, read on the forward strand.
TGCAAGGCTTCTCCACCCTTCGCCGACTTTGCCAACAAAAAGGCAGGCGTGCGCGTGCTCATCGAAAGCAGGCGCGCGTGCGCTCCAACGAGCATCGACTAACTTGCGTGAAGGAAACACGAATTGATGACGTCAAAGTCGATCCATCCACACGTCGCGTGCGCGTCTTACCTCCGCCAGGGCACGCAACGACGATGAAGATGAAGATGACGATGAGGATGAAGCGCGCCAACAGGAGCTCCCGCCAATGCGCGGCCGTACGCACGTCTGCCTCCCCGCGGGGGCGCGCATCGGCGGGCGGGCGGGCGCGTCCCCGCGGGCGCCGTGCTTCATCATCATCAAAAATGTTCTTCTCGATGAAGCACAAAATAATTAAATCAAATGGTTGTTCCTTTATTAATTCATCTGGAATTAAATAAATCAGATAAATAAATAAATGCACCCTTCAGTAAATGTGTCGTTTATTCAATGTTTCATTTATTAATTAAAATATGGAATTCAATAAATCAATACGTCATTAATTAATCAAATGAACAAGAATTATAAATGAAAAACAGTTATTTCTGTATTTCAAGATTTCATGGTCCGGTGTTGCAGAATTTCATGAATTAATTTTATCTGTCAAACTCGCCCAGCTCACTCAAATCTAGTCTCATCGATTGCTTTGGTCTGAAGTGGTTGCAAACACGGCGGCTACGACGATGGACGACTCTCATGATTCTTTGAATTAGTTTAAAAAAAAAAAAAAATAAAGAATTTAGTTGTCTTGTTTGAGTCTTCAAACCGATGTAGAGGATAACAGCGCTACCCAGTGTGTCGGATTATTTTCGCTCGACACTCGGTCGCCATCAATCGATTATTCTGCGCTTTCCAAATGGTGTCATAGATATCAAGAAACGCTGCAATGTGGGACGATTAAAATAATTAATTAAATACAGAAAGAATATATTTTTTACTTGTAATTGTTAATTTAATTAATCAATGACACATTGATTTATTGAATTGCGAATCTAATAAATGAAATATTTAAATAACGACAATTAAATGATGGTGCATTTATTTAATTTTCAGTCCTCCAGCCAAGATTCAAACAAAGACGACGATCCTCCTAAAGCATTTATGCAATAAAAAACTTAATGAAACTAATGAATTAATGACCATTTTAGTTCAACATTTCATGGTGTATTTCTTTAATTATGACACTTTCAGTCCTCCTTACATTTCTGCCCGACCAACATCGTCATCCTCGTTCGTTTCGAAAACGTTCAGCAATACAAGAAGAAAAAAAAACAATTGTAAGAATCAAAATCCCATTGAGAGGAATATGTCAATAAAATCTTTGCTGTCCTGCTCTCTAAAAATCGTAGGGCCAAAAGTGACCCAAATTGGCTCAAAAAGGGACTGACCAAACTTTTTGACCCAATTGGTGAAAAAAAAATTATCTGGTGTTGTTTAAAAAGAAATAATAAAAAAAAATAAAAATAAAAGTAACAATGTGAGCGCCACGGTATGGCAGTCTGAAGTAAAAAAAATATATAAAGCAAAACGACTGACGAATGATGCAAGTTCAGTGTTGCACCAACTGCTCAAGACTTTGCCGTTGTGCAAATTGTTTGAAGGCCTGTTGAAAAGTTGTCCACGACCCAAGTCAGTGAAGCACACGTGCGCGCCGTTTTCGGCTCAACGGGGGCAACAATTTGCAGAAAGGTCGAAAAGTGACAAATTGCCGCAAAAGGTCACCAAGATGCGAAGTGGCTGACGTCAAAAAGTTCACCGAAGAGTTTCGAAGCACATCGGAGGCCCTCAAGTCATGTGATCGCGTTTTAATCGACTTCTGTCTGCGTGCTTCTCCCGCTGAGGGGCGTGCCAGTCTACATGGGCACACGCACGCGCACAGCTCGGAAGGAAGGCTTCAGGAGACCTGACTCAGGTCGAAACGGGTTCAGGTCGGCTCAGTCCTCCGCAGCAGAAGCATCACGTGCATATTTGGCGCCATCTTGTGATAGCTCGCCGCCATCGCAGGCAGGATTGAAATGATCATTTTCATAGTTGCTTAGTTGGCGATGGAGGAATGAAAACGACACTTTCGCTACATTATTTCAAGGTGCATTTATTTAGGCGTCTGATTTAATTTCAAATGTAATGAATGAATGAAACTCTAAATAAATTCATGAAGGACCATTTCATTTTCAACATTTTTAGGTGCGTTTATTGATTTGGTTTTGGCACTTTCAGTCCTCCATAGTTGGCAAGACCGTCAAAAGTCTTTATGGGCGTACGCGCGCTCGGTGACGCGCTCCGTCGCTTCCCCTTTGGCCTCGTCCCCCAGAACTTGGACTTTGGCGCGTGTCAAGTTGCGTTAGAGGAAGTGAAAAGTTTGTCGTTTTCTCGCCTTTGGCTTCGGTCGGACGATGAGCGCGTCGGCGGTGGCGGTGCTGCTGGATGTCGCGCACGCGTGCCGCTGCGGCTGCACGGAGCGGCTGTTGCGCGAGGAGGCCGCCGCGCTCACGCGCGCGCACGCGCACGCCCACCTCTTTGTGCTGTGCGCAGGCGCGACCCGCAGCGACGTCGCGGACGCGGCACTTCTCGCGTGGAGCGGCGGGGACGCGCGCGTCCTGCTGGAGTGGCGCGCCACCGCCAAGTGCGCGTACCGCCTCAAGCGGGCGGCCGACGATGCGGGCGCGCTCTCGCTCCGCGTCATCACCAGCCCGCGGGGGCGCGCGCGTCTGCTCGGCTACGAGCGCGCGCTCTTCACCGCCCTCTACAAGTTCACGTACCGGCTGGGCTGCGGCGCCGACGCACCTGGACAGGAGGTGGAGGGTGACGTCACCGCCCTGTTGCGAGCACTTCCGGCGGTGGGCGGGGCCATCCGGGTCCTGACGTCATCGCTGATTCCAGGTGAGCGCCGACGAACGCAAAGCGCTAACTCACGCGGAGTTGACTCGGCCTGTGTCACGTGTCTTCCTGTCCTGATTTCACTTCTCTAAGCTGACTTTGACTCATGTTGTTCGATGTAATGACTGATTACTTCTGTCGTTGCTTTTCTGAGTTCGGAAGTTATCGTGCTGCATTCAAAGAAATCAGGAAGTCGGAATTTCCCGACGTCTGTTTTGAAAAGTACACCCATTGCGCGTTTCCGTCGAGGCTGCGAGCCGTTGGGTGTCGCAATTCTTTGGCTCCGTTGCCCCGGATTTGATGCCAAATCAAAGTCTCATCAAGTGTCCAATTACTTTAGCGACAAATTTTAACAGATTTTCTGCCATTGACGGCCCAAAAAGTCAAAGATCTCTTTTTTTATTTTTTTACTTGGCTGGTAGTGACTGAGTTAAACATTCAAATGACCAAAACAACTCGCGTGCCACAAATCGATGATGTCACACTCAATCTCCCAATTCTGCAATTTTTGTGTGCTCCTGAACACAACGCACACTTCTATTGAAAGTCCACTTCAACGAGGACCGGAAGTGTCACGACTAGCGTGAACTTTAAAAAGAAAAAAAAAAAACACCCGAGTTCACATGACGTCACTCGACCGCGACGACCCTCCACGGAGACAAAACATTGTTGTCTCGTTTTTATGATTACGTTCATTTAGTTCTTTGAAATAATTTGACGGAACAGAATTTGACCGGCCGCGTTCTCTCGCTCGCATGAAATTGTTGAACAAAAATAAATATAAAATGTTTTGAAGGACAACCCGATTGGACAAAGTCCAACTCTCCTTCCCTAAGAGGACCGCACGCGACCTCGCCACTTTTGAGAACCTACTTGCTTAGAACGCTACAACAGCTATAGCCCTGAGAACCCCCCCCCCCCCCCCCCCGATTAGTCGGCGAAACAAAATCGTGTGCGGTCTCCCCAAAGGAGGACTCGGCCTTTACAGATAACTGCGACACGTAGAAAGGATATAAGGACTTGCCACTCTCTTCCTGTGTTGACGTTTCGTCTCGTCGTCGTCGTCTTTGTCACGTCCGGACGACTTCCTGTGCGTCAGATTGCTTCGGCCACGGCTTCAGCACGCGTGCCGGCGGCGTGTCGCACGTGCCCACCTTGTCGTCGTTGAACCTGTTCAGCAGCCCCAGGAGGCAAGACTCTGCGGCCCTGGTACACGAGAACCGGCGGCGTCTGGCGCTTCACGCTGGATTCTCCCCACGGCTGCTCCACATGGTCAAGGTGAGTGCCGCGTGAGGAGTTCTGCGTTCTGCTCACAGGAAGTCAAGTGGCGGATTGCGGTGCAGGTTGAACATTCCAGTCGCGTGTGGGTCTTGGGCAAAGCCGAGCCGGAGCGCTACGACGCGGCGGTGACGGACCGACCGGGACCGGTTCTGGCTGCGCCGGGCGCCGACTGCGTCCCGATGCTCTTCGCGGATCCTGTGGCCAAAGTGGTTGCCGTCGCTCACGCAGGTAGACGGCATCGTGGATGCGCTAGGAAACAACAACACAAAAAAAGCAAAGGCGGGCTGAGAACCAAATACCAGATTCACCACCAACTTCGGTTGCTGCAGTCCTAAGCGAGCTAATGAAGTCTCTTTGGATGCGAGGGCGACAAACACTTTCCATCCGTTTTGGATGAGTGAGACTGTCCACAAGATGCGTCTCATGTTAGCTGCGCAACCTGTCGCTGACCTAGTCACTTAGCTTGCGTGCTAGTAAATAGTAAACGCAACGCAAACATGCTGTCTGTTAATTGTACATGCTAATGCTACTAATCATTGCTAATGAAGCTAAGCGTCCCCTTTAGGCTGGAGAGGAACACTGCTGGGTGTTGCTATGGCAACCGTGTCGGCCATGATGACCGAGCTGAGCTGCGCTGGCGCCAACATTCGGGTGGTCTTGGGCCCCTCGGTGGGTCCGTGTTGCTTCACGTTGGAGCCGGAGCAGGCGGCCCGCTTCCAGCCGAACTGCGTCCGCCGTTTGCAAGGGCGCAGGCTCAATGTCGATTTACGACTGGCCAACAGGTGGCGCAGAAAACAATAAATAAACAAAAACTCTCCGCTTCCTGCTCCTGATCCTTTTCCTGCTGCAGTCCTCAACACACTCCCTGATCCTCTTCCTGACACTGTCCCTGCTCTTCACAATCTTCCGTTTCTGGTTCCCCCCATTCTTCCTGATCCTCTTCCCGCTCCTCCTCATGCTTGTTCCTGTTCCTGCCTCGTTTAGAGCGGCTTCTCTTCCTGGTCACCTGTGCTTCCCTCTTTCTGTACTTCTTGCTGATGCTCTTCCAGCCATTGTCTCCCCTACGAACCTCGTTTCGTTTTCCGATCCTCTTCCAGTCCCTCTTCTCAGGGGCGATCTTCCCATTTCTGTTCCGTCTTTGTGCGTTTGGCAGGCTGCAACTGGAGGAGGCGGGCATCCTGCCGCATCATATCCAGGACGATCCGAGCGTGTCGCCGTGCACGTCGTGCAACCCGCAAGACTTCTTCTCCCACGTGCGGGACGGAGCCCACTTTGGCACCCAGGTGGGCTTTGTGTGGATCAAGGAGGGGGAAGCGGGTGCGCCGTCCGCCGCATCTGGATCCGCCCCGCCCGGCGCTTCACTGGGACAACTTTAGACTTGGCGGGTAATTGAAAAACTGGGGGGAAAAAAAACCCAACATTGGTGCATCTTTCTTTCCATGGTTGACAAGCGTCATCCTGAAATTGTGTGTCGGCTTTTCGTCTCTGCGACTCCGCCTTCCGACAACGGTGATTTTTCAATGCCTGCTTCGATTCTCGATAAGGTGACATTGATTTTTACTCAAGTTTCATTTTCACAATGTTGAGTTTCACATCATATGCTCATGTTGACGTCTGTGTAGATTTGAAGTCACGTAAATCCGCAAAGGACAAAGGCGGACGAGCGTTTGTTTCACCTTAAACCAGAAAGGATTCTTCCGCTTGAAATGTCCATGTGCAGAGTCTCCCAGTTTAAGTCTCGGTGGGCGTGTCCCTCGATCATTGTCGTTGTCGTTGAACGTCCGTCCTGCAAAGCCGCGCAAAAAAACAAGACTCAAATTCTGAATGGAGAAGACTCGAAACCCAACCCTGTTAAATGTGGTCTGCGGAAACTGGTATTCGGAAATTCCTCCCTACCCATCGAGACGTCCTACCAATGCCTAGCGCGCATGCGCACATTGCCGATCGGGATTTCCTGCCAAGTTTGGAGCTTTTTGTCCTACCTGTCCTTTGTTCGAGTACTTCATATTTTTACTTTCATTGAGTCTTATTTGAAGTTTTCATTGCCTCAAAATACTTTTGACGTGTTTCTGTTGAGCACATTACCCACACCCGTTTGAGTTGTTTATAAAAATGCAAAAATTCAACAGTCAGGACGTCCTACCGGCTTGCGTCGACGTGTCTTTTACTGAAAGATTTTTTGTAAGTTCTCCCTTTATGCATGTCGACAAAACGATCTAAAAGCGCTTTGCTGACAAATTAGCCTCCGGTAGGGTCGGACATTTTGGCAGATCACCGGTCCAAAGATCGACTGGCTCCGTGGAAAGAGGGAGGGGCCCTAACACGAGCTGCTTTGGCGCCAAGCAAGCCAAGGAGACGATTTCTTTTTTTGGAATCGCATCCAAGTTTCATTTGAATCGTCTCACGTCACCTCAATTTGTTTGTCATCACGTTCATTTTCAATTTTTCAGTTTCATTTTTTAAATCACCAACTTTTCATTCGACTCACTTCTGATGATAGAAAAAGATTCAAAATGTCTTTTTAAGTGGATTCGTTTTGATAACGTCCTTGATTGTTTTTAATCTTCGCAGTCCAATTTTCATGATTCATTTTTTTTTATTGTCCATGTTGATTTCCTGTTTTTTGGCCTCTCATGCTTCTCATTCTTGATTTTATTCGATTTGGGCAATTTTGTTATTTCGAAATGCCAATTTCTTTCTTTTTTCTTTTTGATGATGTTAATAAATCTCATTCACTGCCATGGACGGGTGTAGACGCCAATAAGTGCATCCATTTTACCTGGGCTGGTAGTGAAGGAGTTTTAGTTTGGATTTTATTAGATTTATTCATTCATTTATTTCTTTAAATCGAAGGTCTCCATTCCTTTTTTATCTGTTTTGAATCCAAATGATGATGTGCAAGAACGCAACCGACCCCAACGGCAGCTTTGCATTTTGCAATTGTTGGAGCCAACTAACAAAAGTGCCATCACGTCCGTCGTGCCGATCGCACACGCGTGGCCAAAAGTATCGGGACAGCTTATTGATGACGACATCGCTCGCCTTCGCCGGGAGCTTAATGGGAAACATCCGTTAAGCGTGCGGTGTCGAGGAGGCGGGGCCACGCCGACGTCCTTCAACATTCCTCGTCGTCTTCCAAACGTCCACCTTCTTCGTCATGTCGGCGCCTCGCAAGCACGTGCATTCGCTCGAGCACGCAGTCCGCCGTGAGGCGTGCCTCAGGGTCGTGGTCCCAGCACTCTGTGATTGTCTCGCAGTAAACGCTCATCCCCTACGAGACAGGCGCGTTAGCATGCTAGCACATGGGCGCCAAACACACACTTGCGCTTACCTGATGCCGCGTCCATCTTGGCGGGATGTTGGGGCGTTGGCGCCCCCTGATCACCAAATCACGCATCGCGTCCACGGACGGCTGCTCGGCCACCGCGCCGTTGAACGGTGGCGCGTACGCGTCAACATCTGCACGCACGCACGCGTCAACAAACTTGAACGGTTGCCATGGTGATGTGCCGCCGTCGTCATTTACCTCCGATGGCCCGGCACCGCGAAGCCATCTCCCAGAGTACAAGCGCCATGGAGTAGACGTCCATCTGCTTGAAGGATTCACCGTCCTCCAGGTTGACGCGGGACTCCAGCGCCTCCGGGGACATGTAGCGCGTCGTGCCCGCCTTAACACGCAAACGTCATAAGGTGTTACTTCACTTCCGCTAAAATGATGCCACATTCGGTGAGCGTGACGGCTCGCGGGGCTACCTGTCCGCTGTTGGCAAAGTCATCCACGGTGAGTTCGGCGTGAAGTTCCACGGCCAGACCGAAGTCGCACAGAACCACGTCTCCGTCGTCCTTCAGCAGCACGTTGCTGCTCTTCACGTCGCGGTGAGCCACAGCCACCTTAAACGCGCGCACGTCAGGTTCTTGCGCTCTTTTCACAAGCATGTTGACAAACACGCAGAACAATAACACACGTGCACGTTACCTTGGGCGACGGGTTGTCACTGTGCAGGTGCGCCAGGCCGCGCGCAAGCCCGCTCGCCATTGGAACTAGCCGTTTCCAGTCCAGTACGTTCGCCGTCAGGAAGTCTTTCAGGTTGCCCAGTCTGTGATAGGCGAGAAGCAGCCAGTAGGCCCCGCCCCTCACCTGTTGAGTAACGCACACGTTTGTTAGCGCGTACAATGTAAGGAATTCAACATGCATGTTAAGTGATGTGTCACCTGCGCCCCCAAGAAGGCGATGAGGTTGCGGTGCCGCATCCCAGCGTCGGCCAAGACGGCGCCCTCGTGTCTCCAGGAGGCCGCCTGCGCCGCGGGGAAAACCTTCACCGCCACCAGTGAGCCGTCGCCCACGCCATCCGGACCCTCGTCCAGCAGTTGGGCCCGCCACACCCGCGCAAAGCCACCGCTGCCTCCAGGCGGACGGCCGGCACCGTTGTGCCGGACTGGTCCGGTCCAGGCGACGCGGTCAGCGGCCGCGGGGGCCCGGGTGCTCCGTTTTTGCGACAGCAACGCCTGCGGACCCCATAGAGGCCGGCGGCGATGACGAGCACCAAAACGGGCGGCACCAGGCAGACCAGGACCACCGAGATCACCTCTTTGTCCAGCACAGAAGAGAAATCTGAACAACCACAACAGCGTGACCTCATCACAGCGCGACGTTGGTGCGGATGCTACTTCCTGTGTGTTAGCATGTTTGCTAGCCTACTTGACATGTTTGTTCATCCGTGTGGTAGCTCACCGTTAGCACGGCGGCGAAAGATGAGTCTGTCGTTGCACTCGTGCTGGCCGCGACAAGCGCACACCTTCAGGCCACCGTCGGCCTGCGACGCTCTGGTCATGTGACACTCATGGGACGTGGCATTGAGCAGAATCGGACCTCCCGCCGCACCCTCCAATGGCAAGGCGGGATTGTGACACATGGTGCGCACCAACATGCTCGCATTGGTCTCACGCCTGCGCACAAGGAGCACGGCCGTGCGTGTTCCGCTCATTCTGTTAGCGGCCGCCGATGACACGGCTTCATTGGCGCTAGAACCATGTTGCGTGTTAGCGTGTTTCCTCACCAGACGGCCACGCAGATGTCGTGTGGTGAAGAGCAGAAGGAGGACATGGAGCAGTTGGAGAAGCAGATGCGGCCTTCGTGGCGGTCGCCACACATCGGACTGGTCGCGTCGCACCACATGCACACGTTGAAGTTAAGATGGCTGCCAAACACCGCCGCCGACACTTAGCGCAAGAACAACAACGACGGCGTTAGCGAGGAGCGCAGATCAACTTTGCATCGGGCGCCAGTTGAAGTTGACGACGGACGAGCGCGCGGCCTTCCGACTGCAGATTTGGATCCACGTCAAAAAGACGAATCGCCTTTGATGACGCTTCTGTGGCGGTTTTGGAGGGAAGCCACCGCAGAATTTCCGTTGTGGTTGTTTTTGTGGTCGCCCGAGAACCGACCTCCTCGATGCACTCGACTACTTCTTTATCTCTTTTGCGGATCTTCTTCTAATCAAGTTGCAGGTTTGCTGCTCTCCAAAATCCCTTTTCAGGTTTTGGTCACCAAGTGAGGCAGTGCCCCCCCCCAGCCCAAATAAAAAACTAAAATAATCCGTTTCCATTCCTGTCCGAAAAGGGCTGCACGGCCACGACGGGACTAAAGAATCGTGCCTTGTGACGAGCAGGGAACCAAAAACTAACAAATCGCCGATGGTGAGGCGCACGAGGACAAGACGTGAGTGCCTGAAGCAAGTTGATTGCTCGACGTGTGGAACAGCTGCAGAAAAAACGCTAACGAGTTTGACAAGACGTGATCGGAAGACGCAGGAAACAAAAACCGACTATTTTATTTTTTTTTTTGCAGACTTTCGATCTGCGTCATGCCCAGCTTTTCTTTTTGTCTTCATTTTCTTTTATTCAAATTCAACTTTTGTGAGCGCTTCAGTGAACACATTCCTTTTCTTCTTCAAAACTCCACTTGATCAACTTTTGTTTTTGGTGGCGTGTTTTCTTTTTCTCGTTTGGCTTTTGAGAGACTTTTTTGTTCCGTCTTTGACGTCTGTGTCAACTTTCATTTTGTATTTTGGGGTCTTTTCTTTTTGTTTTCATTTTCATTTGAAGAGGGCTCAGACGACATCATTTTGTTTTCGTTTTTTTTAACCGGCTTGAAGGACTTATCAAGAGTTGGCTGTAAAAGACGCGCGCGCGCGCGCACAATTCTCACGCACAGTCGTTTTCAAATCGGTCGCTTTCTTGGGGGGCTCAACACGGACCTTTTTTTTTTTTCGCTGCGTCTCTTCGAAGCTCACGACTGTCATGAAACTTGGACTTGAGCACATTTCGCGTGTTCCGTTTTTAAATTAATTTTAAAATATTATTTCGTAACTCAGAACAGTCAATCACAACAAACAGGGATGACAAACATGGAGTCCACGGAATATCTTACAAAAATAGAAGATGACGCGTGACGTCACCAGCAGAGACGAAGGCTCCCGAAAAAAAAGGAGCCGGTCCACATCGAGCACCGACACCGGCAGAGGAGACGTTGCCGCTCCTCGTCTCCTCCTCCGCCTTCACTTGTGGCGTGACGTCACACAGACGACCTCACATCGCGACTGACACTTTTCGGGCCTTCGATTCTTTCTTGAGAGCCTCAAACGGGCTCCCCAGTGACAACATGACGTCACTTCTTTTTACACGCACGCGCACGCGCACACGCACGCTGGTGTCTTTTGTCTTTGTTAGTGGTGATGACAGCGACTGGTACTGAGCTGCACAAAATTGTGTGTGTCACGGTTATTATAGTTTGGGAATTTTATGTTTTTATTATAGTTCTTATTTTTGATTCCCTTTTGAGTGGTTTAGTTTTTTAAATTAATTTAGTTTTCATGGCCGCTTTGTTAGTTTGATTTTTTTTTTCAAAACTACTTTAGTTACTTATAGTATTAGTTTTTGTTTAAAAAATATGTTTTACTTGTGTGCAATATAAAAAAACCCATAAAAACATGTTTGCTAATACAGTCGTTGGACTTTGAATTGCAAAAAGTGCATCGCATGATACGACAGTTCGAGGCATTTTTTTTTCATTTACTTTGGCTTATCTCAACTGTGCTCGCAACTTGCAACTGAAGTGCAAACAAATCGACAATTCGTGTCGGAGAAAGAAAAGCAACCAAGACAAAAAAGAAAGCAGCAGCCCCTTTCTCCGATTTCGCCCCCAACGTGCTGGAAAAGGTCACACAACTCACAGGTGATGATGATGAAGAAGACGTGATTTTTTCTCCACATGATGAAGACGGTCGAAGTCGAGGTCGACAAACAACAGCCGTTTCCGTTTGTGTGCGCGTCCAGATGTTTTCCATCAGATGCGGTGAGCAAGCACCGCCCACACAGCCAGCCATTGGTTTAGCCTCATAAGACGTCACGAGCGCCACCTATCGGCTCAGTGACGCCCACAAAAACGACTGATTCGAACACACGTGTCAAACTCAAGGCCCGGGGGCCAGATCTGGCCCGCAACCTCATTTTATGTGGCCCGCAAAGGGCAAATCATCTGCATCAACTTCCTGTTTCTAGCATATTCTCTTCACTTTTAACACGGAGATATGAGATATTGCCATTTATTTGTTCCCAATCCTCCCCTTTTAAAATAAATTGAACAATTACTTACTAGCTTCTGATTTCAAAACTGGCTTTCCAATCAATTTCTATGGTTTCACAGTCATACCCGCCCTCTGAGGGAAACCACAACTACGATGTGGCCCGTCCACAAAAATGAGTTTGACACCCCTGGATTAGAACAAGTTGCTGCTTTAGGTTCTACTCTGCTGCTTGCTCCAATTTTTGGGATTTATTTTTCCTCTACTAAAAACGAATCAAGTATCTTCTGCATTGTTATTTGATTACGTCTGTAGCATTTTTAATTCATCTTGTAATTGATATTGGCATTTTCTTCCCCTCAAAATGTTATTTACCGCTCACGAGTATTTTCATTATGTTCCTATGAAATAGCATCCAATGTTTTAAAAGTCATTTTCAGACAGGCAACTGCATTCGGACTGGCCGCCGCAATAACTTTTGAGTTGTAGTAACAGCGTTGGCCACAAGGGGCAGACGTTGCTCGCAGCGGATGCAATGCCAAGACTGGAAAAGAAAAGTCAAGAAAAAAGAACAGAGAAAGAAGCGAACGTCATGAAGTTGAACCATGACATGGCGTGACAAGAAAAATGTTAAGAAAGGAGTTTATTTGCAAAATTAATTGACAACAAAAGATCAGAATCACCATCAATAAAAAAGAAAAACAAAATCAGACACAGAGCTAGCTGAGCACTTTTGGCTCACTTTTTGTTTGAGCTTTTCAGGGACATTTCGTGCATCAAATGCCAATTCGCTAGCGTCAGGAGGAAAAAAAAAAAAAAACAACACTAACAGAATGTAGCCGGATGCTAACAGGAAGTAGCATGTTGCGCTGAGAAACGTCTCCACTTGCGCTGTGAACGCCATTAGCCTTGCGGGCGAGCTCATGCGTTAGCATCTGCTAACTAGCGAGTGATTTTTCAAAATTAATATTAAAGAGGAACTAAACCAAACAAATGTGCCTGCAGAGGTAAAAAAAAACTCAGCACAATAAGAAACTAATTCTCCCTCTCATATTTGCGTAAAACATTTCCGAATCAGAATCATTTTCATATTGTCCACAATTTCAAACAATCCTTTTTTTTTTTTGCATCTCAATTGAAAAAACGGTGGCAACTTGCACGGATGTCGGCAAACCAAAGTGAAAATGTTCGCTCGCAAGAATAGTCTGACAAGGCATCCATGTCTTCTTGGGCGAGCTTTTATTTTGAAGTTGAAATTGTAATGCACAAAATTGTGCATGCAGTTCGTCGCAGATGCGATCGCAACATTTGGGATGCGATGGCGACAATGGCTGGTGATTTTTTATGTTTTCAAAGTACAGATTTTTTTTCATAAATTCTTGTTAAAGTGACGGAAACAGAGCAGATGGAAAAATGGAAAATACATTTTGGCAACTTGGCTTAAGTTCAACAATAGAAAAAAAAACGACGTTAGCAAAGCGCGACAGCTAGCGCGTCAATGCCAACTAGGTTAGCATCGTGCTAAAGTGGAGAGACATGGCGGATTGTTGTCGTCGTTGTGCAGAATGCCAACAAAGTGCAAAGAGTGTGCGACGGTGCTCACGCATGTGCCTATGTGCTACGCTACGCCAGGCTAGGCTAAGTGTCAGTGTTTCCGTTCTCCTCGGGCTGCAGCTGCTCCTTCTCTAGGCAGTCCTCTTGCGGGGGGCGCACTCGTTTGAAGAAGCCCAGCTGGGGACAAACACGCACACACACAAAGACGCCAGCTGAACCGTACAAATGTTGTTTGGCCACATTCAACATCTTGCTAACATGCCAACTGCGTGTCCATGTCAGGAAGTCGCCAGCGTGCTTTTTACTCTTCACTCATTTACTGCCATTGACGGCTGAAGACGTCAAAGATCCTTTTTTTTTAACTCGGCTGGGAGTACATGAGTTAAACGTAGGCCAGCCAATCACAAGCATGCGATGGAGGTGAGGCGTTAAGCAAAATCTGCTCGGACTCGAAACGCCAACCGTTGCCACACTCGGAAGATGGTGGCCTTTTTTTTGGGTGATACTGCCAATATAAAACGAGAGTCTGAAGGTGATGATTTGTCCACATTTCACGAGGACGTGCGATCCTCGTGAAGCTCGCCTCTCATCGCTTGGCCATAGTCACTCGAAAACTTCTGATTGGACTCGCCCTCAAAAAGTCGACGTACAACTTTGACGGCGGTCGGCAGCGTTCATGTACGCGCGGCAACTTCACTTTTTTTTCCCGCCCCAAAGACGCCGGCAACTTGTGGCACGTTGCTCACCTTGTACATGATGAAGATGAGCAGCGCCAGCAGCAGCAAGCCGGCCACCACGGCCAGCGCCACCACCCAAGCCGGCACCGGCTGGGGGGCGTCCGCCACCCACAGCACCGACACGCTCACCTGCCGCCCAACAAAAAACAAAAAGCGCATCAGTATCGGCGCGCCGACGAGCGCGCATCGAGGTCGAGCGCACGGTCGTCTTACGGTGGTGCTGTTGGACGGCAGCGTGGCCGGAAGATTCTTGTAGGGCATCTGGATCACGTTGAACGAGGCGCCGGACGCCAAAACGTACGAACGATTCTCGTTCTCCGCCTGCACGCGCACAACGACAATGCCACACGGTCCTCGAGCGCGCGCGTCGGTTGGTTGGTTCGTACCCTGAGGAAGTTGTTGACGTCCAGTCGGGAGTAAATGAAGACGATGGCGTTCTTCTTCCTCTCCAGGCGGCCGACCTGACAGCGAAGTTTGACGCAGGCGGCTGCTCCGCAGTCCTGCGCGCGCACACGTCACGTCGGCGTCACAACGTCGTCAACGCGCATCGATGGCGACAAACTCTTACCAGCCTGACGAGGTCGCCGTCGTCTCGCCGATCCAGATCTCGCTTGCGCATGCGCTTGCGCTCGCGTCCTTCCGTCTGTCCGTCTCCGCCGCTGACATTTTTCAGCGCCGCCGCCGCCGTCGGACTCGCCAACTGTCGACAGCAAACCGGCGTCAGCAACGGCGACAAGCACGCACGAGGAGCTTCCGAATGTTCAAACACAGTCGCGGTCGATCCGCCATCGGCGCACGCAAAGATGAAGTTGAAGGTCGAAATGTGGCCAAGTTGGAATTCTTTTGATTTCATTGGTTTTTTTAAACAAATGCTTCATGTGACTTTTATTTTTTTTTAAATATGAAGCATTGCTGAAATAAAATCAATTCAAATTGTAGAAATATAATGATTAATGAATTAATAGTCATTATTTAAGTAAATAAAGATAAAGATAAAGATAAAGATGTCCTTTATTAGTCCCACAATGGGGAAATTTGAAGCATTTACAATCACCAGCAAAAGAGAAAAAATCTTTTGGGTGATTTAAAAAGTTAAAAAAGACGCAACTTTGAGTGCGGTTTTGTTTTTATTTTGATTTGAATTTGTTGAGGGGAAAAAGGTATTTTGTCGGTTTCTGTGAATGAGAACTTTGGCGCTCCGCTTGCGCCCAGAAAAGAAAAATCAGGTTTTCGGAAATGCTTGTTGACATTTGGGCGCCCTGCATTGATTTAAAAAAAAAAAAACACTCCGTCATTCATGACATATTTTGTTTGGCTTTTCGGTCGCATGTTCGCTTGCCAGTCGTGAGCTGTTTGGTCGGGATTACTCGCAAAGTCGTCGTCTCCGATTCACGGCCGATGTTTCCAAATTAACGCTTGCCGCACTTGCGACAGGAAGTGACGAGTTTTGCAGAGGAGATTAGCGGCCGTTGGACGTCCGCGGTCGCAAGTGTCTGAAAGTGTCCACGTGCCGAAAAGCTGAAGGCGCTGTCTCGCGAGGCTAACGCGACGGCAACGGCAAACGTGCCAGCCCAAGCGGGCGCCTTACGGTGACGTTGAGCGCATTGAGTCGCACGTCGCTGGAGCAATTGACGGGTCCTTCCGTGTCCAAGTGCGTGATGTAGAGCAGCGACGCGTTGTTGTGCGCGTAAGGCCACTCCACCTCCAGCGACGCTCGGCTCAGCGTGCTCGGGCCGCTGTTCAGTAGCTGCGTGCAAAAAAATAAAAAAAAAACAAGTCAGCCGAGGGATGTTCAAAAAACCCTTTTTTTTTTTGGGGTGCGCGCGTGCACGTACCTCGTAGACGTGCACAATTTGCGGTCCGATGTCATCGCCGGTGAGGGGAGGACTTTTGACTTGCCAGTTAGCGATGGGAAGCAACAGCTGACCGGGAGATGACGTGCTGCAAAACACGACGAGTCCTCAAAGTAGATAGCAAAAGTCTACACACCCCTGCTGACATGACAAGCTTTCGGGACATTAAAAAGCTAGAAGGTTTCAAAAGCTGGCGTCCATCTGACAAACGCAACCGATGCTGCAAGCATACAAGAACAGCTGAACTTTATACGAGGCGAATAAGCATTCAAGTCCAGTTTGAATGCAATTTGTTTTCTCCCCACTTGGGCGGATTCGCGAGCACGTTCATTTTTATTTTGTATGGGAAAAAGCTGCCATTTCAACAGGGGTTGTTGACTTTTGCTCGCATTACCCTCGAATGGAGACTTGCGCCACAACAATGAGTTTGGTGACACTGGACACTCTCGCGCTGGTGCTGTTGAACTGGTTGGAGCTGCAAAGATGCAAAGCACGTCCACAAGGGGGCAACGGTGAGCTGAAGGCTCGCTGAAGCAACAGCAAATTTGAGTTCCGAGCACACGTCTGACCTGACCATCTGCAGGTCAAAGCGCACGTCCGTGTCGTCCTCCGACAGCTGATGGACGCTGAAGCGCAGCTCGGCCAGCACCTGCTCGGCAACAGGGCAGCCAATCAGGAAGCGCCGCCGCCACCACAACCACCACAAAAAAAAAAAACACGACTTCATACGATGAGGACTTTTTTTATGCCAGTAACAAAGCTCAAACTATTTTCTTGCTAAATGTCACGAAGGACCCAAAACAAAACGCATGTTCAATCAAAACCTATAACTAGTGATAGACGATGATAATACTGAGAGGCAAATGGCGATGAAAGTAAGAAGTAAGTGAGTCACACTTAAAATCAACCGTCGCTCCCCGTTTGACACGCTGCCAAAATTGGCAGTCGAGTACTTTGAAAACTAACTTGTTCCTTTTATAAGATCGAAAAAAGATTTAAATTTTGACACCATCGGCCTCCATGACTACAAAAAATTGGTATCGGCCCTGAAAAAAGCAGACCTAAAATAATTTCTAGTCTATTTCCAGGCGTGCTTCACTCAAATCGATTTGATTTCAATTCTGAGCAACTTTTTGGCCTTCTTGGCTGACCTTGGTTCCGCCCTTCATGGGGTTGCCCAGATCGCACACCACCATCTTGGTCTGGTTCTCCTTCTTGTAGGCGCAAGACAGCCGGCTGAGCGTCTGCGGGAACATGGGGCGCACCTCGTGAGCTGCTAAGTCATCTTCAGTCTTGCGGCACGACTGCAGAACTTCCGCACCGGTTACCTGACTGCGCACCACGCCGGTGAAGTCGGCCTGCTGCGGCGGGAAGACGTGCAGCTCGGCCTCGTAGGCGCCCTCACCGCGGTTCTCGGCGACGATCTCCAGCGTCACCGCGTTGTCGTCGCCGATGGCCATCTCGGAACGGTCGCTGCCGCGAGCGCACAGCGGGAGCGACATTTAGAGACGCCATCTTTATCTTTTCATTTGGGCGGCATCGCCGTGGTCACCTCTGGACCGAGAGCCGCAGGTCCGGTTTGCAGATGTTGTCGTCGCCGCAGTCCAGCAGGATGTGCGCCTGGATGCCCGGCGGGCGCACGAGGACGACGTCAAACGGGCGCAACAAAAAAAAAAAAGCGCCGAAGAAGTTCTGAGGCGCTTACCTGTCGGGTGACGTTTGGTGGCGCGGCCACGTCCAAGACGGGCAGCAGGCCGTTGCGGTCTTGGGCGCGCTGGTAGTCCAACGCATACTCCAGTACCACCGAGATAGGCGTGATCTTGTCGCGGAAGTCACGGTCATCCTGCCGCCACAAATGCACTCAACACGTGAGCGCGACTTGCCGAATAAAGATTTTCATTTCTCTCCCTCCCTTCTCAGAAAAAAATTTCAAATCGCCGTGACTCGATTCCGATTCAGTTCCTGGTTTGGGTCGCAACAGGTCAGAAAATGTTAATAGTTGTTTGCAATGTCGTTTTCATGGACGACTGCAAAGATTTACTGTTGAGAGGCTGAATTTGGAGAAAGTATGGAAACAATAAATTGCTCACACCGGGCAACAATCTGGAAAAGAAAAATTTGACGTGTCAGACTTTCATGCCGATTCCAAAACTGTCAATTTTTTTTCTCCCCAGCTACGACCAAACTGATGAGGCTGGTGAGTAGTGTACGCGGCTCCCGATAGCTCAGCAGTGCCAGCAAGAAAGCGAGTGACTCAGAACCTTGGCTACTCCACCTTCGAGTTTTAGCCACATACATGAAGAAAACGGGGATTGTGCAGCTCAAAAACCCACGTGGTGCTGAGAAAGCGAGATCAGCACTTAAAAATGAGTTAAGAACAGTCCTAAGATCTCATTGGAGAAAAACGGACTTGGCCAGAGTTGTTAAAAATAATCGTCAATGAATTTGATAATCGGGTAGTTGTCGATTAAGAAGAGCAAAGAGAAGTGAAGGATGACAAAGACGGTGAAGAGAAAGACCAACCCGGTCCTACCCGGAGGAAGACGTGTTGCTCCTCGCAGGCGGGCCCTCCGCCGTTGCTCAGCGTGATGTTCTTGGCGTAGGTGACGCTTCGCCCGTGCAGGAACAGGACTCGCTTGGCGGCTTCCTTCTGCTTCAGCCGGTCCAGGAGCACGTCAACGCGGAATGCTGGGGAAAAAGACGGTCACGCGCGGGGAAACGAGGCGCAAAAACGACACCGGGAAGTGAAGCGCAAGTGGGCGGAAGGTTACTCACTGAGGGAGGACGGCGCTCCTGGCCCGCTGGCCTTCAGGCAGTACTTGACCTTGAAGCTGCGGAGGGCAGGCGGACGGCGGTTACAAAGGTGGCATGCTAATGCTAACGCTAGCTCGCTCACCAAGACACGGCCACACTGGACCCAGGCAGCGTGCAGCTCTTCTCCTCCGGGTTGATGATCTGAGGGCTGACGTCCAGCGTGGCGTTCACGCTGATCACCGGCCGCGCTCTTCACCGCATGTGCGCAAGTTTGCATGTTAGCAAAAACTTCAATTTTTTTTTTTTTTAACTCATTCAACGCATTTTTTATCTTCTATACTCGTCAATGGCAATTTAACCAAGTCTGACAGAACCTTTTTTTTTTTTTTTTTTTAACTTTGACAGCGGCAGTCGCACTAGTACAAAGTCCAGAGTACTCTTTACATGCTTGTACTCGAGTATACTTTTCCATAAAGGTGGGGAGGCCTCACACACTCTCAGATACCACAGCAGGGCACACACACACACACACACACACACACACACACACACACACATATACAAGCACGTACGTGCACACACCTCCACGCGCACATTACCTGTACAAAACTGCCCGGTCAGCTCCAAACACGCCAACGAGTAAATCTATGAGACACCAACGTTTGCAAGCTGTTAATGCCCCATTGCACTTTGCGTGCACGTGCACGTGCACATGCGCACGTACCTGGATAGCCATTGCGGTCTATGTCCGTGTTTCCCGTCATGGAGTAGCCAAAGCTGGCGGGCATGTAGCTGGACGCCCATTTGCCCTGCAGGACCTGACGGGCCACGTGCATGCTAAGTTAGCATCAAAGCTAAAATGTCAAATGTACCAAAACAGGTGACGCCGTGGTTTCGTGTTTTTGGAAATTGAAACTGAAATCAATGTTCCAAATTGTGGAAATTGAGTTTTTTTCCCCCTCCGGGCGTCGAACGGACGGCAAGCAGCCTGCAGCGTTCCTCTTCCAAGGCATTTCGGAGACCTGCTCGAGACACCACTTGCAATTTGGCTCGGACTGAAGGCGGCCCCGCCGTCGCCCGTCGTTGCGGGCGAACGCCCTCGTCAAAATGTCCAAACCGGGAAGTGGAGCGGTCGCGTTTTGTGTCTCGCCAGGCAACCGCAGCGGTCCGGTTGCCATCCGCTCAACGGCCGCAGAAATAACCGCCGTGGAAGACGGAGAACCGGGATGCTTCCGCTCTGGGTTATGTGGGCGTGTGCGCCGCGCGAGGAGAGCGCAAAGGTGTCGCGGACGCTCGTACCTGCGACGCCGTCGGCGACGGGCCCTGAGGTCCGCCATTGTGGATGTAAACCTGGCCCAGGTGCTCCGGACCGCCGTAAGGGGCCGAGATGGCCACGTCTGTACAAAGACAAGGCCTCAGCACGGGCATGCGGACGTGGACATGGGTGCGCGTGTGTTGGCATGCCGTTGTATCCGTCCATGTTGAGATCTCCGAGCGCGGCGACGGACGAGCCGTATCGGGCGTACACTTCGGAGCCGATGAGCGTCAGCGGAGGCTGGAAGGAAAATCCTCCACGGGCCAAGAACACGCACACCTGGACGCAGCACACGCGCTAAACATCGCCGAGCGCTCTAGCAAGCGTGACGTCCGCGTGCACGCGTGTGCGTTACCTGTCCCACTTCCCTGAGTTTGCCGTCGGACCCCCGGTCCATGAAGAGGGGCGCGCCCACCAGCAGGTCCGTCAAACTGAGCGCACACACAAGCGTCACGCTCACGTTAACGCACGTGCGCGCGCGCTTCCAACTCACCCATCCTGGTTGACGTCACTGGCGGCGACCGAGTGTCCGAAGTAGGCGGCCATCTTGGAGGGGGCAGAGAGAGCCCATGGCACAATGTTCCGGCGCGCCGCCGCAAAAACGCATGAAAAAGAAATGAACACGTTTGCAAGAGGCAAGACAAGTTTGCTACGACGTGACGTCGTCCGTCGGTGGTGTCCAAACGGTGGCCCGGGGGCCATTAGCGGCCCACCGTCCCCTTTCATATAAGCTTTCAAGACACGCCAAGAAACAACACGTCACATTTCTCATTAAATCCTCGAGTCAAGTTTTCTCTTGTTTCGATTGGGAATGTGGAGAGCACGCCAAATGAAGAAAAAAGAAAATTCTAAGGAGGTTGCCGTGACAACGTGAAAACACACCCCCAAAAAAATTGATCAGCAAACAAGCAACACGTTCACGCTTCAAACTCTTTTGTGGTTTTGTCCTTCTATTGGCCGAAAAAGTGGCGAGAGGACGAACGCAACATGAGAGCAGCTCGGCGCTTTCGTCGTTTCTTTTGTGATTTCAGAGGAACGCTCGTGGCTGCTCTGTTTGTTTTCGAAGGAAAAAATGTCACGCTGCAAATGACATGCCAAGCGACGAAGGAGACGTTTTCGTCTAGTAACAAAATCGGAAGATGCGAAAAAAGGGAAAAGCCATGGTGGCGACTTACGATGCCCCCCCCCTCCCCCCAAAAAAGGCACGACAACGACGGCTCAGTTGTGCGCTCAGCCCAATCTGCAGGAAAGGAAAAAACAAAAAAAAAAGCACACAGCCGCAAGTGACCGCATGACGACCTCAGCGAGACATCGCAGGAAGCAGACGGCTCGCGGCAGGAAGTGAGCGCTCACCTGACTTCCGGTGAAGTTGACCATGGACTCCATGTTGTGCCCGTTGAAGATGTTGACCTGAAAGGCGACACACGCGTCAACGCACACGCGTGTGAGAGCGCAACAGGACGTGGGCCACTCACGTAACCCAGCGCTTTGTCCCCTCGCGGCACGCCCGTCACATAATCTGGAACGACAGCAAACGTCCGCGTCAGCACTCGGCGTAAAAAAAAAGAAAGTTTGTCACCCGCTCGCAACTCCCGCTTGAGGCGAAACCTGAACGGCGGTTGAGGCTACCTTCTTTGCCGTCATCGTTGAAGTCGCCGACCGTCACCGAATATCCTGGCGGAAAAAACGAGAGTCACCGTGAGCGCACATTCCGGCCGGCCGCCATTTTGTTTACCGAGGTAGCTGTCGTCGTATTGAGCGCCGGCCGACTTGGTGGCCAGCGTGTTGCCGTACGGGCTGATGTAGTTGTTGTCGAAGCGCGCAAAGATTTCCGACACGTCGTCAGAAATCAGCTGGCCTGCGAGAAGAATAAAAAAAAAAAGAAAGTCAGAAAGCGTTCGTGACGCGAGAAGCGTCACACGTTCGACATTGCATGGCGTGCGTGCACGTGCGCACGCACGCCGGGTGTGAGCAACCAATCACGACTCAGCGTTTTTTTTTCCTCTTCCAAAGACGAGCGCCTGTTTCAACGCACAAGATCAGACTTGACTTTTGTCGTCTTGGCGATTGCAATACGACACAACAAGGGTGAGTGGGGGGGTGCAAACTTTTTCTTTTCTTTCACAACGTTGACAAAGACGACAATCCGTCAAGATCTACGCCACGGACAGAAATGTTTTCCTCCATTTTAAAACCAGCAGATAAAAACGGGCCGATGAGGCGGTCAAAGTTGAAGTGCGACACGCTTTTCACTTCCTGGATTTGGATTTTGCCGCCGCCTTTGTCGTGACGACCTTCGGAGAGCAAAACTCAAAGCCGAAAACCGGCAAGTGAGGACTTAGGACTTTTCACCCACAAAAAAATAAAATAAAATAAATAAATAAAATAAATGCCAGGACTAAAGTGGCATCAATGAGAGCCGAAACTGCGGCGGACATGACCTTGCCAGTAGAAGCTTCCGGGACCTCCCACCACAACTCGCTTGTCCATCTGCAACACACACACACACACACGCATTAGCACGTTACCTTGTTTGCACGTTAGCACGCCGCCTACCTTGAGGAAGTCTGCACTGAAGCCCGCCTGGCAGAAGCCTTGCCCCTCCGGCGAGTTGGCGCCTGCACGGGGAAACACAAGCACGTGATTGGCCGCGAGAGGACGCGGGCGGCCGACCGGCCGGACGGACGGACAGAGACGCACTTGATCGACACGGAGAATATTCCACCACCGTGTCGTCTTTCTTCAGGAAGCACGTCCCCACCGGCTCGCGCTCCGACACGCCGAAGGTGGACCACTGGTAGAGCGGCGCGCACGCCTGCAAGCGCCGCATGCGCACGTGGGACAACATCAGCAAAAAAACGGCATCGGTTTGAAGGGCAGCTCGGCGGAAACGGGTTCGGGTGATCAAGCAAAAAACATTTTTCGATGAACAAAGGCCGGAGGTTGATTTTAGTCCGGCCCACAAATCGAGCGTGTGAAGAACCAACTCGCCAAAATGGCCTCCGAACGCATCTTTAGCGCCACGGCCAAATGTTTGCAGACGAAGAGACGCGAGACGGCAGTGTGCGTTCAAGCGGGCCTCCATTTCCTTCTTGCGACATCACGAAAACTGCTACTGCGGCAAAACATTACAAGAGGGGGAGGTCGGGGGGGCAATACCACAATACCAACGGAGCGTACTTGGTTGCATTGGGCGCGTTCCTGGAGAAGACCAAGAATTCCATTTCAAGGTAAGCACATTTGAATATCAAATTAGCCATCTCACAAAGTTAAAAAAAAGTCTGCTGTTAGCATCTTTTTTTTTTACGTTCAGAACGAGGTCGGGCCGACAATTTTTCCGAATAAGTCCGGAGGGACGAGTCCGCAACGGCACCGAGATGGTGTTTGACCGGCTCTGGCATTTCACAACAATAAAGTTTCTCCTCCGATCAAATTAATTCATCCAAAATTTGCGTTTTTGAAGTCACGCGTCAAAGAAAAGTCGAGTCGGGACTTGCGAGTCGACCGTCTCTGCCGACTCGCTTCTAGGTGGACTTTTTCTTTCTTTTTTAGGTGAGTCCAAAAAAACGTACTTTTGAAAGTAACCAAGTATGATTCCAACTCCGTTTATAAGTTTAATTCGATTTGACGTTAAGGAATTCTTCTTTTTTGGACTCCAAAATAAAATTAAGGAAAACCTTTTGGGGGACCAAACTTGTTTTTGGTCACTTCTCTATCGTCAAAGTCGGTTCGGGTTGTTCGGAAAAACGTTTGTCAAATGTTGTTTTTTGCTGTGATTTGACGAAGCTAAATAAAATGTCGTCGACAGCAACGCCGCCGAGTTTTCATTTTCTTTAGCTGACAAACTCCAAAACCGCGACGAGATTTCCATCTGGAAAACGACAATCTCGTTCTTCTGTTTTCATGAGCTCCAAATGTGACGGCGCACACGCGATCAAAGACGAGAATGCGAAACCGGTAAATCCCGGACGGCTTCAACTCAAGCTCGAAACGCGCGACAGCGTTTGCCGTGAGGTCAAACGTGTTTGCGTCGAGATTCGTTAGCTGATGGAAGAGTCGCGAGAACCTTACCAGGATGTGCTCGCCGTCCGAGCGCACCGAGGCGCCAAACCACTGCTTGGATTTGAACTCCATCTGCGCCCCGTCGGCGTTCTTCCTGTCACCTGCAAAAACCAAGGCCGGAGGGATTGTGAGACTTTTAGAGGTCCAACCCTCAAGCCCCGGTTGCCGTGTCATCACAGTGAAACCTTCGGGGGGGCCGCCCCAAAAACCAGGAATGGCTCTAACCTTAAGACTTTTGAGGCAACGCGGCTTCAGGGTCGCCATACACGAGTGCCAGCAAAGCGCCGGAGGGCCGCCCCAAGAACGAGGGCCAGCTGGATTGAAAGACTTTTGGGGGTCCGACCCCGAAAACGCCTTGACAAGGCAACATGACCTTCGGGAGGGCAGCCCCAAAAACGAGGGCCGGCCCAAGTGGCCATAAAATGCTCAACAGTACGATGCGACGTTTCCCATTCCAGACCGAAGACGAACGACTATTTTTCTTATTTGTTGGGCTGACAGGCATGAAAAACATTTTGAAATTTCAAACCGGGCAATGATTTCAAATTGCCGGTTTGTAAAACATAACGTAGCATTTTGTCGTGCGCTCATTTTGCAAATTTCTACGTTGCGATTTGCACGCGAGTCCGTCAAAGAGAAATTTCCGAAGCCTTCAAAGCGGAAATTCATTTGGCCTCGGAAACAAAAACGGCGCAAGAGTTGAGCCGCTCACTTCCTGTTCTGTGACCAACACGCACCCACATCGCAACTAATTCCGTCGAATCATGCAGGCGATGGAAGCACCCAAAAAAGACTTTTCCGAGATGCGCACGCGCACACACCGATCGACTCTTTTGTGGTTTTTCATTTTTCCTCAGGCAAGTTCAGCAAATCTCGTTTAAACGACATTTGCATGCTCCTCTTTCAATGGGCTCAAAATGTGGTCACAGTTTCAGCAAGTGAAAAATATTGATTAATTAAAAACCAAACCAAAAAAAAAAGCTTCTTTTGAAATTGAATTTGAGAAAAAAATATGTCTGTGCTATTAGCGATGGCCACATTTGGTCCGGATCAAAATGTGGCAAGTGACTCAAAGCGCGTTTGCCACGGATGAGCGACGCGTACCTGAGGAGTCGAAGAGGAGCTGGCGGCAGGCGGCGACGCCCGCCCACGGGCAGCTGTAGACGGCGCCTCGCTCCAACACGTCGCCCGATGTGTTGGCCCGCGGCGCCCCGATCAGGACGTCCGACCTGAGCACAACAGCAAAGTTGCAAGTCGTCACGTTACGAGGGCATCGTGCATCACATCAAGCCCACGCGGCGACCCTCGCACCTGCCGAGGAAACGTGTCCTGATAATCGGGACCAAAATGAGTCCTGTGAACGGAAACGGTTTTGCTTTTCTTTCCTTTCCAACACATCGCCTTCGGAAACACTCGGCTGACATCTGCGCTAGGCGGAGATGCTTGTTCTCAGGGCGGATAGCGATTATTATCGACACTTTAATGACCATCTGACCTGATCCAACGCGGACGTTCAGAGGTCGGCGGACTGATTTGGGCCCGTCAGGACGCACTTTGAAGATGGGACAGAACGTGTGATGTTTTCTGCACCGACCTAATCGGAGCGCCGCCCGCAAAATACCAGCGAAGCTCTTCTATGCCTGATTGGCATCATCGTCATCATCATCACGCAAGAGCTCCCTATGACCATTTGAAGAAAAAATCCTTCCATGGTGCACCGAGCACACTAATCCCATTAACATCAGATTAGGACATTTTTGTTTTGACGAGGTATATGCGAGCATGCCAACTTGATTCTCTCTTCAGAAAATGTTACGCGAATTGCCGCCAATCTGGCTGCACGTTTTCTGTTTTTCTGAGCACGTCATCACGTTTGCTTGCTCCGCACCTTCTGGTGTGTGACACTATTGCTCTGATTATACTTCATAAGAAAAAAACGTTTTCAATTTTGTCACAGAGGTACTTTTGGGAACCGTCCCCCTTCATGTTTTTGGTTTTTGTTGAATTAATGGCACTTTCATCCTCGTTTGATTTTGTAATTCAAGAGGCAAGTGAGGGCACGAGACAGCCAGCGGAAGCAAACAAGAGCGACTCGCGTCATGTGTCCAATTATGGACAAAAAGCGGGACAGAGGGAAGCCACGCCCACCCACCCGAAGGAGACAGCGGCGCATGCGCAGCAGCGGCGGCGGCATGACTTCCCTTTGGGCAACAAGCGACCTTCCCAAAGTGCTTGAAAAAAACTAAACGAAGCTAAAGTAAAAGTATTTGCTCACGTGACCGAAGGAAGTCACGCCCACCCGAAGGAGATTACGGCGCATGCGCAGCATCACTCCCCTTCGGCAACAAGTGACCTTCCCTAAATGCTTGAAAAACAAAAACAAAACAACTAACCGAACCAAAATTTTTGCTCACGTGACCAAGAAAAGCTCGACTGCGTTTGGGCATAAAGGAAGCGAGCAACTTTTTTTTTCTTACTGTTGCTTGTTGGGCGCTTTAAAAAAGTCCACCGAGAAGCCGAAGTAGCTCCCCGACGGGCCGTCGAACACCGACGGGCGCTCTGCGTCCAGATTGAACGCGCCTCCGCCCCGCACCAGCGCGACAAGCACCGCCGCCACCGCCACCGCCGCCGCCGCCACCGGGAGACGGCCGCACCGCCTCGCTGCCGCTGCCATGGAGAGAAGGATTTCGATTGGCTCTAAGTTTCGCCCGCCGACTAGCTGGCTAACGAGCTAACGAGCTAGCAAGCTAGCGAGCAGTCCAATTATTTTTTGGGGGGATGCTTGACGTCTTCGCTGGGCCGCTGCGCGCCGGGCAGGCAGGTCGGACGTCGGATGTCGGCGGACTAGCAGCAGTTTATCGCGGCCGGGATTTGCGCGTGCTCGACTGCGCGTCGACGACGGGATGTGAGGTCACGTGAATCCTGTCTACGTTCTGTCAAAATAAAAAAACGACCCACTTTTCACAATAAAAGAAAGTTTTAGAGACAGCACGAGAAGCGTCCACGTGGATATGACAATAATATGTTACTCAACAAAAGTATCTACTCTGATAAAATGAAATAATAATGATGAAAAGTTTTGGGGGGAAATTGGTGCATGTCCGGCGCGTCGTCATATTTCCCATTCGGCCTCAAATTGTGCATGGGCGCGTTTCTGTCAGTGAAACTGGGACTATTAAAGGGACGGAGGAAAAACTGATGTCCATCGTTGGGACGGATTGCACATCTCGGATGATCTATTTGTGGCTTGTGTACGGATCTGCAGTTCTTGTAATAGCCAGCAGAGGGGGTTGTTGTACTATGACAAAAGCCCACCTGGCTTTTAATGCTCATCAGAAATGCCAATTAGCATCACAATGCAACCAGTCACAATAATAATGATTTGAAAAAAGATTTGGAGGACGAAGGCAAATTCAGGCTAAATGTTTCAAATGTGACGTCCCTAACGTTGTGACAGACATGCATTACGTCATAATGAGACGCGGCGATGACTTTTGACCTGGTCTTTAATGACGACGGCGCGGTGGCTCCGGCTCGTGTGTTTGTGTCTTGTCGTGCTGTCGGGATTATTTGCGATGAGGTCGTAATTCCGATTTAATCTTCTTTGAGGCGCCAAGTGGAATTTTTTGATGAGAGCGGCAAATCCTGCGAAAGCAAAAAAAAAAAGTTCACCGTCGTCACCTTACGGTTGCTCGGCAACACAACAGTTGGACGGCGAAAACGGTCGTTTTTTTAAGTGCTACATGAAATGGTATTGTTTAAAACCACACTTATGTGTTATTTCATCTTCTTTGCCATTAAAAGCGTTTATTTCTTTACCCACAGCGATCATTGTTTTAAGCGAACAGTTGAAGTAAAATGACCTTTAGAACGAGTAAATGCCCCCCCAAAAATAAAAAAGGAACTTTTACGATAAAAGAATAATAAAGCTATTTAATAAGAAGTAACAGCAAAGAACGCAACTATTTAAAAAGTTTGACTAACAAAACAATTTTCTCAAAAATGTCGCCATTTTTAGGAGACTCCCAAAAATGTGTCCGCAAACGAACGTTACGTCATCGTCAATCAGAACAAGCAACTTCCGACACTAGACATCGGTGAACCCTGGTTTTGTTTTTGTCGCTTAAACGGTCTTCCTACGCGCAAAAAAAAGACGTTGCTAACGCAAAATTGCAGCTAGCATTCGTTCGGAACTGCTCTACACGTTACTTAGTCACGTGCTTTGAGCAAGTAAAATAATCCAAACAAAATATACTTGGACAAACCAGAGGGAGGCGACCTTGATGGATTAAAACTTAATTTTGGTCGTCCCCGCTGCAGAAGAATTCCGATGGCTTGCGTGGAGCTGTCAAAAATATTTGAACTGTTCAAATTGACCTTTTTTGTTTGTTTGTTTACTTTATTTATAAAATAAATGTGACAAAAACAATGTTTGAACGTACTCTGCCAAATGCTACAAATGTAGGATTTTCACCTTCATGCTGCAAGAATTGTGCAACATTGCGGCATTGTGGGGGGAAAAAAAATGTAAATCATGCGCTGCAGACATTTCAAAACCACACAATTACAAATGTTTATTGGCTTAATTTGCAAACATATTCTATAAAAATGAAATATTTCCGTCCGTTGTGCAGTTTGTTGGAGTTGGCGCTGAGTTAGTGACAGCTAAAAGCGAAAAAAAACTGCCACAGGCAAGGGAAGTGTGACTCCTTTTTTTCTCTCAACTTTGGTCACTGTCGCAAATTTAGGATGAAAACGTCAACAAAAAGATTTTTTTTATTTATAATTTGTTGATTTAAAAAAAAAAAAAAAAAGTAAAAAAAAGGCTTTGTTCCTCCTCACGGGCTGAGCAGACTTTGGAAAGTCCCCTTGAGGACGTCCCACGAGAAACGGGACGTATCCACCTGCAAACACAAAAACAAAGCGAAAATAAGCGCCACTAAACTAAGCCACACTCGCGATTCAAAGTCGCCATTTGTGCGTGCGTGCGATACCTTGAGCGTGTGTGTGCGGACGCGTCGCGGTCGTGTGCAGAAGTTGCGCAATCTTTTGAAGAGTTGCTGGGGAGTGGCGTACAGGTACTCCGCTGTGGGGTGGGAGGGGCATCAGTGAGGGTCCTCGCCATTGGCCGGAAGTCACATCAGGTGGGCGGGGCTAACAAATACAAGTGAGTTTGTGTGTGCACTTTTACCTGGGAAGATTTCAGGGTACACTAAAGCGTTGGGACACAGAGGGTAGCAGCCGCAGTGCACCGCCTCCAACCTTAAAAGGTGCACGCACACACACACACACACACCCCTTCTAGACATTGTGAAGATGAAGATTATTGTTACCATGGTCGCGCCAATACAGATCGATGCAAAACGGTGTGTCACGTGTTGCGCAGAAGTGAGAGACCAGTGCTTCTCAAATAGTGGGGCGCATTTTCAGATACAGAAATACAAATAGACAAAATTATAATTGACAGAAAGTCATTTCTAAAAACTTGAGAAAAAAATGCCACTCTCACAAAACCTCTTTTCATTATTACAGCTATTGTGAAATGTGTGATATAAATAAAGTTGTATTGTATTGTAATAGCTTTTATTGTTTTTAATAGTTTAATGGCCTTTTCCGTCACGTTAGTAAATGTCACTGTACATTGTGAAGAAATTGTGAATTTTTATACAGAACCTTGAATTTAAAAAACAAAAAAAGCCCCAAAAAAATCAAAATCGCACTATCAGCCAGAAAAATTACGTTAGTTTTTTTTCTTAAAATCGTCCAGCCGTACGACAATAACGTGTAATTGCACATCCACTCGAGTAGTTGGCCGTGGCGCTCTCCTTGCCCATTGTGCGCAGCGAGTATAAACTCTAAAATGCTATGATTTTTAGTTGCTGCGGAGAGAGGGCGGCGGTGGTGGTGGCGCAAATTGTTTTCTTCTTGGAAGGAGGGGCGAAACAGAAAATAATTGAGAAGCACTTTGATTGACCAATCTGCTTTTTTCAGGGCCGATACCAATACCAATTATTAGTGGTCATGGAGGCCGATAACGATATTCATTTGTTGGAGAAAAAAAAAAAAAGAGGTAGAAATGGTGTCCAAATTTGGAAAAAAAACATGTTTAATTGCCTTTAAGCACGTTTATTAAACAACTTGAGTGGTTTACAACATGTTAAAGCTTTTTTAGATCTCGGAAAATAGAAATTTTAAATGCAAATTTCCTCATTGTGGGATGAATAAAGGACATCTTTAAAAGTCTAACAAAAAGTGCACGGAGCTCAGCCACGTTTTATCGTTTAATGAAAGCAAACATCTCTTTAAATTTTACTACGGCAAATAGTTTTCGATTTGTTGCGAGTTGTAGTAGACTGACATTTATCAAAATTTCTGCAAAGTCTGAGGCTTGTTGCCTCCTGTGTGACTCGAAAAAAAAAAAGCAAACAGGCAGCTTACTGCTGATTGGCTGCCACCCACTGCACACCAATCGGATGGTGTTGTGGGCGGGCCAATCTGCTTCTGCAGGCGGGGTCACGAGCACAGTTGAGAGAGAGAGAGAGAGAGAGAAAAGTGTGCTGTTGCGCGCCAAAATATACCCACTTTTAATTTATCGGCCTTAAAAGTTAAAATAAAAAGGCTGAGTCCAATAACCGGCACATGACAAATATTGGCTCTGATAATCGGTCCATCGCAATTGTGCAATGTACAGCAATTTGTTGTGCGTGTGACGTGCACGCGTCTCACATGGCGACTCCAAAGAACTCGTGTCGGGCGGTGGACACGACCACATCAGCCTGGCACAGGACTGTCAGGTAGCGCTCTCGGGACTCCTCGAAGCCCCAGTGCAGCACATGTGAGGCCAGCAGGGGGCGGTAGCGCAGAAACACCTCTGGAAGCAACACAGGCGTTAGTGTTAGCATTAGCACAACTGCGACACTCCTCACTTGGCTTTATCTGTGTGGTTATGCGCGTGTGCGCGCATACCTGGCACATCGGTGAATGTTTCCCCAAGTACGGACAACAGGAAGTCGAGTCCTTCTTCTTTCAACTTCAACATGGTGCTGAAGAACAGCTCAGGATCCTTGTCGTGCTCCCTGCACACGCAGACGCACACGCGCAAAAGGCATCAAGTGCCGTTTATTTTTTTCTCCACATTTCCGAAGAGACCTCAATCAGACTTTGGCGACGCGGGCAGCCTGCGCAGCAATTATGCTAGCGGTAATGTGAGGATGCGGGTATCCAGGCCACGAGCAGATTAGCGGCAAAAGATGAGAAGAAGATGAAGTCTGGCGGCCGCTAATCCTAATTTGAGCGCAATAAAAGCAGTGGCGCAGCTGTAATCCAGCTGTGTTTTGCTCAGTTGAGAGCCGATTACGGGCGCCCCTGCCTGTGTTGCGGACATGAGAGGGCGAAAAACACACGAGACAAAAACAAGCGCACCGTAAGCTCATTGACACAAACGTGCTCGCCGCCATCGGTGGCCTTTGCCCTCCGGCGTCGCACAGACACCGCCAACGACGTCAACCTATGCCACCGGCGCGTTCGTTCGTACGCGAGCGTCCGAGGACGCGGGAGGCGGTGCATGCGACGCAGCGAGAACGAAAATGGGGAATGTCGGCACCTCACCAGCGATGAGGCCAAACGATGTGCAGCGGCGAGGCGGGAGAGCCGGGACGACGGTCGTCTGCGGCGACGTCATCGGTGTCTGGCGCTGCTGTGACGCCACACGGCAATTTGTGCTCGGGAAGCAGCCTGAAAACAACTCACACACACAAACACGAGGGTGAGGATGACGGACGTGTGCACGCGCGTGTGTGTGTGTGTGTGTGTGTGCAAGCAGTCAAGACTTTGAAGGCACACATTGCCAAAACAAGTCAGAAAACGAAGCAAAAAGATGAGAAAATGGACAACGAAGACGCATGTGTATGAAAAAGCGCTAGTGTGTACTTGGGTTCGTATGGAGCCACCCCCGCCCAAAAAAAAAAAAAAAAAAGTGACCAGGAAGGAAAAAGGGTAACAATTGCAGATGAAAAAACTTCTCGGTCTTCAAACATTTTTCAAATATCAACTTTTCCAATATTGACCAATGTGGGGAATTTTTTTTTCAAAGTTTGCTCATCCTGCAGCACCGCTCGGCTTCATCTGTGCATGTGCCGGCACATCAGTGTCAAGTGTGCGTGTGTGTGTATGGAATACCTTGTCCTGAATGAGTGACAAGCTACACGCACACGCACGCGCGGAGTGAGGAGAGGATGACAAGCGTGCGTGTGCATGCGCATGTGATGAGGTACGAGATTAAGGAGGATGAAGGTGCTAGCAGATGTTTTTGCGATTAAACTTGATCTTCTTTGATTAAAGAGCAAACGAGCGCGGCGGGAGGATAAGACGCGTCACATGTTGATGACATTACCCCACGGCCGACGACCGGAAGTGAAATGTGAAAACTCGCGCCCCGTTCGTATGGATGTTCGGAAAAAAAAAAGGAAGACGACGTGACGACGTCCCGATTTTCGTGCCGCAACGCGTCCGTCCGCCGTCGACATTCGAGGAGCCGGTCGACACGTCACTGACCCGGTGACGTCCGCCAAGTGCAGCGGGAAATGAAGGACCTGACACTTGGGTCGGATGATGCCCACCAGATCTTTGGGGGGCTGCTGGTCCGGGATCTTGTTCAGGAAGGACATGACGGATGACAGGAAGGAGTCCATATTGAAGGCGGAATTGAAGACCACCGCATCAGCGACCAGGCTGCCCACAAAAAGGTCACGTGACTCGCAAAAGGCACCGACGACAAAGACTCCGGCGGCCGGGAAGTCGACGCTTACCACGACAGAATCTGGTTGTAGCCGTACTGGAAGTCCCGATCCTGCTCCTTGCGCACCGGGTACACCAACTGGTTCTCATGGAAATACAGAACCTTTTTCAGCCGGGCCAGATCCGGTCGAAGAGCCACCAGCTCGCACAAGTTCAGAACCGAACTACAGAACAGAACCCTGACGGACAGAGGAGACAGTCACCCCCAAGTCCGAAGCCTCACAGTCAAAAACCAAACAAGTCTCAGAACCAAAGACTCACGGTCCACAACCAGACCGGTGTCAGAGCCAAAGGCCCCCGGTCCAGGTGGAAGCATGTCGTGAGACAAAAGTGACACATAGGCAAAAGGTTTTGCCGCTTAAATTCTTTTAGGATCAATTATTCTATTGATTAGAATTGATTCATAACTCGATTACCTGAATAACAGTCTAAAAAATTTGACTGCATTAAAGCTTAGTGCAAAATGACTAATTGATTTATTGATTAATGATTAATCGGTGCACAGGTACCCGTCTGGGTCTGGTCCCAGTCCAGGACGGGTCCGACCCACCTGTACGCCGGGTTTGGGGTGACGTTTTGGCTGAAGTAGAGCGCTGAGGTTCTGGCCTTCCAGTGCCACTTCTTGGCAGGCGTCGTGAAGGCGATGCACGAGTCCACGTGGGTGCACAGCAGGTCCAGCAACTGCTTGTGGGAACCCCCGTAGAACGGTTCCAGGAGCAGGACCTGGGCAGGACTGGGTGCAGCCTGACGGCGCGGCCAGGAAGATGAAAAAAAACAGCACGCTACGTGAGTGACAGGCCGGGTGAGTGAGATGTGTGCCGGCGGCCGACTCCATTAGAGACACAATGCCAAGTCATTTGTGGCGGACGCCACAACGGCCGCAGGTCCATCAGGCGTATCTGCGCATGCAAATGAGCTGGCCTATCAGCTGCGCGAAGCATTATGGGACATGGCGGCCCATCGGCGGTCATTACGGCACCCATTGTGCTGCCGAATAAGCGCGACGGCGGCGTCCTTCACAAATGTCCGGCAACGGCGCGCCTCCAAATGATAACATCGACGTCTCGTGACCTCCCGCGAGCACACACGCACATTGTTAGGCAAGTGCCGAGCGTTCGGAATGCAGAGCTCCAGCGTCCCAAGGTCACGTGAGGTCACGAAAGGCTTCTTGGCCGATAGGTTGTCGTAAAGTGACGGCAAACGGAGAGGGCTTCTTTCTACTTCCGCGTCACGAGTCAACGTCATCCGTCTGAAAACTGTTAATTCATTCATTTAGATCAGGGGTGGGCAAACCTTTTGATTGGTGGGCCACAATGGGTACTAAAATTTGACAGAGGGGCTGGACCAGCAGCAGATGGATGGAGTGTTTTGGTAACCTCACCTCACCGGAGGAAAAAAATTACATTTAATTTGAAATGAAAATGAACAAAACGTTAAAACAAAATAAAACAAGCTTTATTCATTTAATTTTTTTCAAGTTTGGAGGGCCTGATTAAAACGTTTAATGGGCCACATGTGGCCCCCGGACCGTACTTTGCCCAAGCCTGAATTAATTTGATAATGATTCTCATATTCGACTGCACAATCACATGGGAAAAAAAGTTTGCTTTAAGATGCAGGTCAGAAATTGGTAAGTTTTCAAGAACGTCTTGAAAAATGTTCGTTTTCAATTGGTCACTTGTTTGCAAGATGCGTCGAAGAACTAAGAAAAACTCTTCCCGACGTCAATTCCTCTTTGAAAATGTTAATTTTCGTTTTTTGGCGACAAACAAAAATCAAGCAAGTCAATTGGCGTTGGATGGAAACGACGGCAATTGCGTCATTCTTGCGCGCGACGGGGCGGGCTAGCAACCTGTGAGAAGTGTTAGCAACGTTAGCTCCTCGGCAAGTAGCGTTCAAGTGTGGCTTGGATGGAGATGTTAGCTAGGCTAGCTGTTGGCTGAGCGAGCCAAACGGCGACGGAACTCGAAATTGAGGCCCCAAAACAACAAGAGGAAGAAGACGAGACCCAACTGGACGCGAGATAGCGCGGCCAACCGAGGAGCTAAAGACTAACGTTGCCTGAATCGGCTGAAGGCTTGCTAGCTAGCAAGACGGCACACGCACGTACCTGCGACTCCATCGACTGGCGCACGCGACGTCCTTCGTCATGACGCTCATCACCGATGACGTCAACGTCACGAGGTGGAGCCACGACGTCATGTGATCCCATTTGATTTTTCTTATTGTGCCTCAAACTTTTTTTTTTTTTTAAATAATAGTATGTTTTTTTAACTGCCACACACACACAAACGTGTCCATCAGTCAAATGTTTATTTTTTTGCACTTTTCAATTTAATTGACACCAATCAGCAGTTCTGCGAGCACCAATGGAAAAGTTGGACAAGTTAGCAGAAGCATTTTCGTGCTTAACCTTTTTTATTTCAATGCTTTGAACGGAAGGACGGCGACACACTGAATAGCGGTCAGCACGGCCGCCTCGCAGTGTCGGGTCGAGGTTGGGGCCTGTGCTCAGTCGCGACGCGGACGAGCGCGACACCAAAATGGACGGATGGAACGCGTCCCGTCGTCGGCCGGTTTCAGGCGACGCCAAAGACAGTTGGTCCGAGTTTGAAGTGTCGCGGCCACAAATAAATAAGTTAGGATATGAGACGTTCAAAAAGAAAGTGAAGTTAAAAGTGATGTAAGGCTTAAAAAAAATCATTTACTTGTAAAGCGTTTTCAAAATAGCAGAAACTTTTGTTTTTATCTTTTCGTGCTGCAAAACGGTCGTCCGTTCGTTGGCGGCAACAACAAGCAACATAAAAATAAAGCAAAACAAAAACACAGACGGGAAGTGGTCGGGTTCCCCCGTCCTCTTTCAAAAGGGATCGTGGTTCGAGCTTCACTTTGTGGAACACGTCTTGTCTTAGCTTAGCTTAGCTCAGACGTCAGCAGCGATGGGAGCTGATTGGATGCTGATGTCCAGTCAGGACTTGACATGCTCGCAAGTGCAAACGTGAATTAAATAGCAGTGCAGTCGCGGTCAGCGGTGAGACCGGCGGTCTCGGTCCGTCCGGACCTCCTCCTCCTCCAAACCTTGCGTTGCAGTCAGGACAGGATCGGAGAAGCGTCCCACGTCCGAGAGGTCTGAGAGTCCGGCGGGGTGGTCCGGCGCCCCCGGCTGGGCCTCCCGTTGGACCCGCCTCTCCTGGGCCTCCCTCTTGCAGTACGAGTAGCGGTGGTTCATGTGCTGCGAGTACGAGCCCGAGTGCGAGAAGCGCTTTCCGCATTTGTCACACTGGTAGGGTTTTTCTCCCGAGTGCAGACGCGAGTGCTCGATCAGGTGGTGCTTGTGCTTGAAGGCCTTCTGGCAGACCTCGCACCGGTGAGGACGCTTGCCTGAGGACACATACGCGCGTCATCGGTCACATATGATTGGGACACTTGACACACCAAAGTTCACCAGAACCTACAACCTGAAATTCCTGCAACAACTCAAACTGACTTTGTCAAAGTCCATTTTCATTTTCGAAAAATAACTCATGAACGTGTCACCATCAACACAACCTCGGTGTTGATGACGATGTCGACGAGCGCGTTGGGTTTTCAATTTTGACCACGCTGAAGGAAGCGAGGAAGGAAGGTCCAACAGTCATTTGGAACCGATTCTTGACTCACTTTATTGCAGTGACTTTTTTTTTTTTTTACGCTCAACAAATCTATCCCATACTGTTGAAAAAAAAAAGAAAAAATAAAAATAAAATTAACTAATTAAAACACTTGCAGCTTTAAAAAAAACGTAATACAAAACAAACTTCTCTAAAAACAAATCAAAACAAATTGAATTTCAAAAAACAAAAGTTGAAACCAAATAAAACGAACCACGTGCCAAATCCAAAACTGTTCTAAGCACGTCGTGGCGCTCGTTGAGGACGCCTGCAACTTGTTCATCATTTCCGTACCAATATTGGGAGTGTACAAAAAAAAAAAGAAGAAAAAAACAAGGGCTTGGACAGTTCGAGTCTGTGACTGTGAAGCAAGCTAGCGATAGCATTAGCCGTCGTGTTAGCAGCGCCATCACGACGCTGGCATTAATCTAAAGAATTTACACTGCCAGGAAACACATCCAGCGATCAAAGCCAGCTCAAAGCTTTCGTGGCGTTTGGTGCAAACGCAGCTCGGCGAAGCCGGGCCAGGGCCAGGATCGGGCCGATGGGTTCTTTCACGCGACTCTTTTGGACACGACTCTTGCAAGTATGTGACTCGAAAACACGACTCCTCCACGGCATGGAAGTCTCAATCGTGACTCTTTGAAATGACACGCATACGAAAACCAAACAAGAAACATCATTCTTATTCATACATCTCTTAAACTGGAATGCTCGCACATGGCAATCCTCAAGACCAGTTGTCTTCAATCCTGTTCCTCGAGGGCCATCTTTCGTTCTGCTGCAACACACCTGATTCAAACGACCAGGATAATCCTCGAGCTTCAGCACACCTTGCTGATCTGTGTTGCAGCAAGGAACGATGGAAAAACAGGCAGGACACCGGGCCTCGAGGAACAGGATTGAGCACCCCTGCTCAAGACACTCTCACATGTGACTCCAAAATGAGTCTTTTAAACACGACTCTTCAACGCAACTCTTCTCAATGCGAACGACTCCTAAATGACTCTTAACTCACTAACAGCACTGGTAAAATGAAAGGCCTTTTTGCCGTCTAGAGCCGTCAATGGCCGTGAAGGAGTTTGAAGCGTGACTCTTTCGGGTTTGACGACTACAACTGACTTCTAACTCTGAATCCTAATTCTGCGTGTTTCCAACACGATGAATGTTTAAGGCGTGACTCTGTTAAAGATGATAAAAACGTGAAATGTACCTGTGTGCTCATATTTGTGTCTTAGGAGGGAACTGGTCTTCTGGAATGTTTTGTGGCACAAGTCGCAGGCGTACGTACCACTCGCGGTGCCACTCACAGTCTTCACTTTTGACCCGCTTTCTGTCAGCTGCTCCACACCTGACAGGAAGACCAAAGACCCGTCCAACAGCTCGGTCTAACACACACACACACGCACACACACACACGCACACGCCCACACACACACACACACACACACACAATGACAATCCCACACCTGTTGATTTGGAGACACCTTCTGGAGCCCCCGGCCCCCCACCCGCTATGATCCCAAGTCTGGACAGGGCTTAGGTCTGCAGACATGAGTACAAACCAGAGCCCTAATGCAACCCCTCCAAGCTCCCACCTGACCCACGGCCCCAATCCTGCAGCACACTCTCTGCAACAAGCCCCTCACTAGCGCTATCTATTGGTAAAAGACAATACAAGAGGATGGATAGAAATTAACTACTTAACAAATTCACACACACAACCCACCCCAGCCCCCCGCCCCAAACGCATACACACACACACTCATAAGTCAAGGTACGACGGTCGCTTAAGAACCTTACCTGGAAAGTTGCTTTCATCCGTTTTTTTCTGGCATTTGGAATGTCGGCAAAGGCAGCTGCCCCGCTAGCATAGGCGTACGCCATTTGGGGCACGAAGCTCATAGAGTCCAGGAATGGGTACTGGGCGGAAGACACAAACAATGGCGGAGGTAAAGTGCCATGTGGAGGCACAGACAAGTAGACCGGACTTGCCGTCGACGGATTGATTCCAAACATGGGACATTTTTCCATCTGATGGCAGTTTCTGGTGCCCTCAGAGTCCAAGAAGTCCTTCTTGATGTGGAGCAAGTCAACAGCTCCTGAAATCTGGTCAGGACTACCACCAGGTTCCCGTTTGGGACCATTGGATCTGGTTTTCTTGGTGAATTCGTGTGGCAGGTGTTTGCGCACAGAAAGATCGAGCGGAGCATCAACATGAAGGTCCTCCCAGACCAGACTGTTTGGCGTGTAGGAGGTACCTTGTGAGTGTTTGGAAGATGAGGATGAATAGTTGAGTGGAGACTGGCGGTTATGTTCTAAAGGGTCGGGTGTTTTACCCCCTGGACTCTTTGTTGTAAACTGTCCTGGGAAGGCGTCACTGTTTGACAACATTGGCGAGCATCTCAAGACCTGCTGCAGTTCTGATCTACCATTCTCGGGAGGACTGGGATTCTGCTGAGTGAACCAATCTTGAACAAACTCTCGCGGAAGTCCCACGGCCAACGAAATCTTGACCAGTTCCTCCGAGTCAGGTTCCATGTTAATGGCCCAGTTAGTTGGCGTGACTGACAAGTGATCCTTAATAGAGGATCTGGGGCTAGTACAAGGTTCCTGAGGGAACGGGCGCCATTCTGAGGACTCCAAACACGGACTGAGCACGGCTGGCTGGAGAATTGCTTGAATGTCTTCGTTCATCTTGCACAGGTAGCGCTCGTGTTGATGTAGGAGAATGGGTCCTGGGAAAGGCTCCTTACAGAATTGGCACGAGTTTAAGACCGAGCAAGCTTGGTCTTTGGACAGGTTTGTCTGTCTTGTCGTTCGTTGTTTGTTCTGGTCCAGCTCTCCCTTTGCTTGGTTGACCAACTCCAGGGTGTCGTCCATAAAGCTCAGAGCGGGGCTGCTGCGGTGGTTCTTCTCCTCCATCGTGGCCCCGTCAAGCTCCTTCATGTATGCTCTGAGTTTGGAAACCTCATCTGGGCTCCTGCCCATCTTTTGCCTGCACATCTTGTGGATGTTATTCAGGCTTTCCAGAGTCCCTGGTAGAAGGAAGTCCACGCTCAATTTTCCCAGCTGGCTGCGGGAGCCGGACCCGTTTGGGTACACCTTGGGACTCTCTGGTCTGGTTGGGCTTCCAAACCTATGATGAGAGGCCATCATCAGCCTGTACTCCTGGCTGGAGTCTCCTGTCTCAGACTGGATGTCATGGCACTTTTGCCGATGACCTCTGCCATATTCCAGCTTGTGGCGGAGCCGGGCCAGGGTTAGATTTAGGGCCAGGGTCGGGCCAATGGGTGATGACATGGAGCAATTGGTGGCGGATATGACCCTTTGCGGACGTTTGTGGAGACCCGTTGATCTGATGCACTTCCTGCTGCTGATGTGGGAACTGTACGAGCCTGAGTGGGAGAAGCGCTTTTTGCAGTTGGAGCACTCGTACGGTTTTTCACCTAAAAGCCGTCCACAAAAGAAGAAAATAGGAAAACACGAAAACATGTTAGAGGAGGCCTTAGAACCTACCATGTCTGTTTGTATTGTACTTGAGCGCTTCACGACGAACTCAACTACACCTCCAGTCCTTTGAACTCCAAGTCTGACCTCCTACCTTGGAACAAAGTCAACGGCTTATTTTAACGTGACTTCCAACAATGCTTCAGATCTTTTAAAGTCAAGTTTCTACCTTTTCAACGACATACACACCATTTTCAAGTGCGCCAACCTTCTGCACAGCACTAACCCCCCCCCGTCCAATTAAACTGCGTCCCCCCTTCCGTTTGTTGCCAAATTGATAAGCCCGGCGCCACCTACCACTGTGGATGCGCAGGTGCTCCTTCAGGTGATGTTTGTACTTGAACGCTTTCCCGCACTCTGTGCACTTGAACTTTCGGTTGACAACGTCGTCGTTGGGCCGCTGC
Organism: Idiotropiscis lumnitzeri; assembly: GCF_059441095.1. Lineage (NCBI taxonomy): Eukaryota > Metazoa > Chordata > Actinopteri > Syngnathiformes > Syngnathidae > Idiotropiscis > Idiotropiscis lumnitzeri. The sequence continues at coordinate 20,488,401 of NC_142404.1, forward strand.
GCATGCCGAGAACAAGAAGATGAAAAAACAAACATGATCAAATTAAGTTCAACGCAAAGAAAGAATTTTAATTCCGAGTGAATTCAATTTGCTTACATATTCATTTTTCTGGGGGTAAAAGGTTGAGTCAAATAATTTGAATAAAAGTGTGTGAAAATTTCCACCTGCCAAACTGTAACGCAATTCTTGACGGTGGCGACGGACTCCAAATTTTTTGATGACATTTTGCAAGCACCAAGACCTCTGCAAATTCAATTTGGACACGTTCCACTTTGGTCTGATGCCACCTCGTCTGCAATTCGTCTCTTGGCCCCTCTTAACCATTGACATTGTGATTGTGGCATGTTTTACTGCTGCTTCACCCCTCCCACCTCCAGCACAGAGAGGCGGCCATGTTTGGCTCGCTTTCCTGAACGCGGTTGTTGGCTTGAGCTCAATGAAGTTTGCTGATTTTGCTCGCTTGCTCAGGTGGAAATGATTTTCTTAACGCCGATTGTCCGTCGACAACGAGGGATGGACTGGACCGAGGTGGGTTGGCCTGAGATGCTGACGGGACCTTTGTGATGCCCACCTGCGGCATCTCCCCATCAATTGTCTCCCGCTAATTCGGAGTCGTGCTGCGGGGGGGGCGGCAGTTTCGAAGTCTTCCCGGGATCTCGTTCTTTACCTCACAACTAGTCGTCGTCGTAGCAGACTAATAGTTGAAGTACACAAAAAAAAATAAATAAGAGTAGTAGTGGAGATGGTTGTGGTGCTGCGAGCCTTACGAGTAGAAATAAGTGTCTGAGTAATATTAGGAAGATTATTTGCAAGATGAGGTGTCAGACGAGCAGCAGAAGTGTCGTGTTCCTGGTGGGAATTTGTCAAAAGCGAGTGCCAACCTGCTCTCTGATTGGCTCCTGCGCAGTCACGTGACTCTCCATCTGCGCGTCGACATCCGCCGCCCCGCAGTGGCCACCTTCGGCATGCTTGGCGTCCGGGCCGGAAGGCGTCGCCCCCTCCTCCGGGTCTTCCGGGTAGATGACGGCCGTGTCGCTGCGCCAGAGGTACTCGTGGAACGACGACGGCCCTGAAACTTAAAAACGTTTCATGCGCGTTATGCATCCGAAAGAGTCGCTCGCAGTTCTTTGAAGATTTCAAACGGATGCACGTGTTTTTTTTAACAAGAACATTGGGTCAGGCCTACAAACGGGAGGGCATTAGTGCAATTGGGCAGTCCTAGGATCCAATATACGCGACTACTGTACTTTCAGCCAATGGTGTACTTAATTATTGACCAATGATGTATTTTGTTGACCATTACAGTATTCTTATTACAGTACTTCTATCACTGCAGTATTTCTACCATTGCAGGACGTTCACCATTTCAGTACTTTTATCATTGCAGTATTTTCAATCATTCAGTAGTTTTTATCATGACAGCGTTTCCCCCTCTGTATAATGGACCGGCATTAGGAGTGTTTCCTTACACTTGGATACGTTTATACTGTTTATATTTGCATGCTTTTTATGAATGTCTGCTGCTAATGTTAGACATTAACGGCTACATTTCGCCGCCGACTCTGTGTGATCTCTATTTGCTGCTGTAACACCTCAAATTTCCCCATTGTGGGACTAATAAAGGACATCTTCATCTTACTTAAAGGGACGCACGAAGAACCACTTCCGGCTTTATTGAGACCGGCCTTTTTAAAAAGATTTTTCATTCTCTACCCTGAAAACGGGCATCCGTCGGTTGGGTCGCAGGAACCAAACAATCATTTCTGTAAATTAGGAAAGCGGTGGTCGAGTGGTTGGCACGTCTGTCTCGCAGTACAGTTGGAGTCCGTCTCAGGAATGGATTCCCCCCCCCACATTTTTTTACATATTTTTTTAAGAAACGTGTACATGGGCAAGCTGACCGGCCAAAACAAAACAAAGTAGAGATTGTTTCTTTTGTTTTGTTTTTTTCCAGCTCATTGCAACACGTATTTGAATCAGATTGGATGTTCAGCCACATGACGGATTTGGTTGGATCAAAAAAAGAAAATCACTTGTCAAGTTTTCGGGCCGTCATTTATGGTCGGATGAATTCTTGGGAAGAAATTTTTGATCCTGCAGATGTTGACGAGCGAGCGCCGGCGAACGCGACGTGTGTGCCGATGTGGCGGCGGTGGTGTCGCCATGGAAACTCGCCAAGCATTTGTCTGTCTTCTCTTTGTCCTGTCAACTTGTGATGTCATCATCCAACATTGAGGGGGAGGGGCTTATTTGCAATATACAATGACATGCTGTGTGTCTCACACACACACACACGTTCCGGGAAGGTTTGCAGAAGTGAAAATGCTGACACCGAAATTATGAAAAAGTTGAAGTCGTCCACTTCCTGTCCGCCGACCGCTTGAATCGGCGTCCGCCAAATGTGATTTGTCATCAGCGGCCGTTTTGTTCTTAGGCCACGCCCGCCCTGCTTTTCTAATCATGACACTTTTTTTTCCCTTTTAACTTTTTGGTTCTTTAAATTCACTTCGTTGAGATTTGTTTTCAGAGTAAGTTTGTTGGAGTATATTTTTTGGGGGGCATAGTTTCAGTATTATTTGTAGTTTTTTTACAATCCATAGAGTACAGTAAGTTGCAAAAGTATTCACACCCACGAGCAAGGCGCAATTTCTCGGCAGAAGCGTGCGTTGGCCAGTTTGCAACCATCAGTCACCGTTTTTGTTGAGGAGCACGAAATGAAAATGAATTGCCTAAGTCCTTGTTGCAAAAGTCTTCACACCCAGTCATGAAGTCAGTATGTCGCAGTTGCCGCCAATGACTTTTGCGCAGTGTCGTTCGGACATCAAACCGGGTTCATCATTTGCACACTTCGGCTCACTTTGGAATTTCGCTCGACCCGTGTCAGCTTCCGTGATGGACTTCGGCGGACGCAATCTTCAGATCCCGCTGCGTTTTTTTTCTTTTGGGCTTTGACTTGGCCAGTAGAGAATCTTCACTTTGTTCTTCCTGAGACATTCTGGTCAGGACTCAAGCTGGATGTTTTGGATCATCGTCCAGGCGAAGTTTCTTGCAGACTTGAAGCGGTTCTTCTCCAGACTGTGTGTGTCAGTCTTTTGCACGATCCGTCGTCCCTCGCGCAAGGACAAGTTCGCCAGGACAGGACGAAGACAAAGCGCCTCGCATCTTGATGTGGCCTCGTCCTCGTTTCACGCTGCCAATCGTCAGCTGTGTTGGCCGGAACGTCGTTCAGATGTTTGGTGGCAGACCGCGAGCGAGTCTCGAGACGTCGCTTGTTCAGGCTTCAGGTCTTGTTTGCATCGAGACCTTCCTGTGTGAAAAGTCTGGAACAATATTGTGGACTTCTTCAGGGCTTCAACAGATCCGCAGGGTTTTGCTCCTTGGATGGATGGTCTGTCCCAGCTCTTGCTGCTTCCACTTCTGCACTTTTTTTTGGGAGGGGAGACTTTATCCATCCCTAGCTACAAACTTTCTTACTGAAGCCTTCTGACACCTTTTTGGACTTCACGATTGTTGTCTGCTGACAAGCTTGTGAGGACTGCGAAAGGGTGATGATTGGGCACAATTTAATCAAGCCGACACAAGTCACAGCTGTGATTCAAGACTTGATTTTTTTCCAATCAAAATAAGGGTGTGAACACTTTTGCAACTCATTGCGTTTGAATTTGCGAGATAAAAAGGTCAGTAAATGAAGTCAAGTCAAGTGCACTTGTCAAACGGCTCAGCTGTCGCAATGGTCGTCCAGTGATCCGGAAGTCGATTCGTGTTGAAAGAACCCAAGAAATTCGAAGAATTGGCAAAAATTCAGAAAGAATATGTGTTAGTTTGAGCGACGTTTTATGAACGTAGGATGTATTTTTCAGTTCCTTTACATGTTTTGTTCAAGAAGTTTTGTTTAGATTTCGTTTTCTACACAAACACAACACATGTAAACAGACAATAGGACAAAATCAAAGCCTCGGCAAAAACTGCTCACCGGACCTCAACTTACTTAGCAGTCCAAAAAAAAAAATCTATCTTTTTTTATTTGTGATTTGATGTCATCGCTGTAAAATGACATTTTTGTCACCCCTCGATGAGAAGAGCTAACATGGAACAACAAATAAACGAGATTCATGCAACATGGACTCTGTCAGCCAATCAGAGACAAGTAGCAGCACGCGCATGCCCGCCCGATCATCGATTGGCCTCATTCTGCCCCCGTGTCACATCGTCAGCGCGTTCGCATGCTAACAGGGCTAGCGTCATCGCTACATTCGCATGTGAACATGCCAAAATTCCCCCAAAACAAAAACCAGGGTGAGGGGGCGGGTCATTGTTTGATTGACAGCCGTCCTGAGCACTTGGGTTGGGGTGTCGGTCCGGTGGCCATTTGTAAGTTGGGGGGGGGGGGATATGTTCTGGATGGGCGCACAATTAGCGAGAGAGGGAAGTGGTGGGGGGTGTTTGCTGGCAAAGAGGATGAATGCTAACCACGTTTGGCAAGACATACTAAAAGACCCCTCCCCCCATAACCCCCCCCCCAAATCGCCATACAACACTTTACTAACAAGATTGCCGAGTCGTCTTCTCAGACTTCCAATTTGACACGGAACCAAATTCGCTTTCCTCGACTGAGAAAACATTTGACTGTTTGTGTGAAGAACAGGACAGTGGCGACAGGACTGACTTAGGCTCGTGACTTAAAATAATAACTAGAGCTCCTGATGACAACTCTTGATTAGGACCAGGACTTGTCATCAGGATTGCACTCCACACCTGATCAGGACTTTGAATGAGGACACTTGACTTGAGTGAACTTTTGCTGACCAGGACGAGGAGGCGTGATGAGTTTGGGCGAGTGTCATCATGTGACCTTCACCCAATGCCAGCCGCTATTGATCGTGGTGCGCACAAGTGTGTGACCTTGCCGTAGGAGCTGGCCAATCAAACGTATTCGTATCAGGGCGGGGCGGAGGGGCCAATGTTGCACCGGACGAGAGTTGCCATGACATCATCAAGGGACGGAAGGCGCTCGGAATCCATTTTCAATATCTGCGAGTTCTCGTTGAATGACGGACACCCGCTGCCGGGACGGCTTTGCTGAGGACGGCTCCCAAAAAAAACAAGTTCCAAGATAAAATCTCGGTCAAGCGGCCACGTTGACGGCATCCTTTCAAATCGTGCCTCCAAGTTGGCGAGACGACGAGGCACTCGGCCCGACCTGCAAATTACAAGACCAACCGCATCGTCCAGCGAGGACCGCGTTGACAAAATCGTTTGCTTGATTGATTCAATGAGAAACCGAAAGAAAATCGAGGGGAAAAGTGAAACTTGATTTTGCACAGCCGACTTTTGAGCGCATCGAATGATTTTTGCACGCCGCAAATTTCCCGAGACTTTTTTTTTTTTGTTCTTTGTGGCGTTTGAGTTGCGGCTTTGCCTTCGCTTGTCACACCAGAGTCGACAGTGAGGCAAAAATGCTACTCAATTGCTCCCAGTAACGTGCACGTGCGCGCACCGTCGTGAGGGCGCACGTCGCGCACGCCCACTCAGCGGCACGTCAGGATGTTGATTCAGAATTATTTTGATTTTGATTCTTATCAAATGTTGAAACTTTGGGCAAGTTGCGCTTTCCATTTTTTGACGTGGACACGCAGTTTCACATGCGCATGCACGCGTCTTACCGTTATTCCTGCGCGGGTTGGCTTGTTTCCTCCTCTGGAAGCGTGCGTGCTCCTCCATGTCTGCTCCGCACACACACGCAGCAGGAAGGGGCGCGTGCACGCGCACGTGCACACCTCCGGCACCGGAGCTCCGACCGCTTTTGGGTCCGTCCGCGTCCCGTCACGAGAGCACAAGGGCGTCCCCTTCGACTCCGTCCGCTGAGGAGCGTGCGCACACCGGCCCGCGCGCGTCCTAGACGCCCGAACAATGAGGGCGGTCGGCGGACGCCCCCCGCCCCCTTCGTCCCCGCCCCCCTGCCCCCACGCTGAGAGCAGAGGAGCGGTCACGCACACGGTGCTCACTTTGGGGGGAGCGCGACGTCACTTGTTGCGTCAACTTTTTTTTTTTTCCCAACTTGACGGCGTCGCTACGTTAGCCACAACGCGCTTTTCTGTGTCCTTTAGTGTTGATGGGCTTTTTTTGCTGAAAGGAAACCCTTCTTTGGGGGGGGGTCTTGATGAGGGGGGACCCAAAAATGTCAGGAAGCAAAATGCCAAAAGCATTTTGAAATTGTCCCACAGAGAATTGAAAGCGACAAGAAAGCCGCAAATGGACGAGACAACGAGGCACACGTACTCGGAGGGAGCCGCTGGACGGACACGACTGGAAAGTAAAAAAAAAAATAAATAAATTGCGAAATCCAACCAAAAAGTGACGGCGACAACCAAAACGCTTCTGAAAGCAAAAACCAAAACCAAAAGAGTCCATTTTGTATCCGCAGAGTTTTTGTTTTCTTTCAAACAATTTTCGTTTGATGACAAAAACTTTATTTCAATTGGAGGCAAACTTATTTTGTGACTTTTCGCAAACCAGCCGCAACTTTTGCTCTTTTGACAAAAACGCAAAAAATTGATGCGCCGACCAAAATTGAATGAACTTTCATGGGCGGCACAAATGATGTTGCGTAATAGTTGCAGTGGATGGGGGCGGGGCTGATTTGGAACGCAAAAACATGTATTTATTTTTTTTCAAACTAAGATACGTAACGTCTCCAATCATGCCAACTTTTTTTAGCGTGACAGGAAAGGACACGCTCCGCATGAGCGGTCGTCGACAGTCACTTGATTGACAGCGCATCCGCCGCGCGGCGCTTCCGAGTCGCGCTCGGTGCGGCTCAGATAAAGTCTGACGGGTCAGATAGCGCCCCGGGCAGGAAGTGACCCCCCCCCTCCCCCCAAAAAATATAAATATAGCCGTGCTTGTCGACAAAGTGTCAAAAAAGCAAAAGCTGAAAAGCAGATTAAAAAAAATAATAAAATAAAAGTCGAGACGGGCGTCACGACCAATCAAGCCAAGAAAGAATTTGAAAAGGAATTTCTCGTTGGCTTGCTCGCGGGGTTCTTTTTGGTTTTGAGGCCACCAAAAGCAAATTGGCACTTTTGGGTCACGTTTGCTTTCACAAACTTGCACAGAAAGAAAAAAAAAAAAAAAAGAGAAAGCAATTTGCAAAATCATCCTCCGAAAGCGGAAAGACAAATTTCTTCAAGTTCAAAAACGAGGACCAAAGGTTTTCCGTTTCCTAAATAAATTTTGGAAACAAAAAAGCAAAATGGCCACAAAAGAAACGTCTTGCTAAATAACGAGCACGGCAAAAAAAAAAATATATTACATCAATTTCTTGATCGTTTTCTTCAAAAACGACAAACCCAAATTTTCTTTTGTTGGACTCCAGTTAAAAAAAAACAAAAACAAAAAACATCCAAATGCATTCCTCCTTGAAAAGCAAAACATTTTTTTTACTGTTTTGCATATTTGAAGCAAAAAAGGTTGAGTTTCGATTTTCTTCAAAGGATTCTAAAAATAGCGAATAATAATTAAATTTAGTTAAAAAGTTAAAAAACCCCGGAAAGAACAGACGACAAGAAGAGAAACGGAAAAACGGCAAAAGCGAAGCAGGACCAGAGATGCCGCAAGCCGAAAGGCCATAATTTATTTGCCACGTTTGACTCAAGCCGCCCAAAGAAAGAAAACCGGCACAAAGCTGAAAACCAAGGCCTGGCTGAGCCAAAAAACAAAAACCGGCACCTGGCCGGAGCCCAACGGTGGCAAGCTTTGGACTTTCAGCACCTGGCGTTTTTTTCAGGGCGCTCAGATGATCAGAATTTCGTGCTTTTCTTTCAGTGAACAAGCGGCCTTGCATGATCAATTTGCGTCTTTCTGCTCTCAAAAACTGTGAAATGCAGGACGGTGTGCCAGGTGGATTTTTTTTGCGCAGAATGTCGGCATTTCTCTCCTGATTCCAGATCAGGAGTGTCGCCACCCCCCAGTGTGACTCGCCCCCAACGTCCTCCAATGTGTGTGTGTTCGACGTGCGGGTGCATTGTGGTCCGCAGCTCAACGTGAGTCCTGGTCGGCGACGTCTTCGGGGACGCCGCGCGGCTACCTGGAGCGGAGTGCCGCAGAGATTTGCAACAAGCAGCACGGCTGACTTCCATGTCAAGGAACAATGTTCCTCCCACCCCTCTTAATTTTTGGGGGGATTTGGGGTCTGGCCATCTGTCCCCGGACTTCCTGCTGGGGAACTCGGTGGGGGGACGATGCTGATGGAGCCGAGCGGCTAATCCAGATGAGCTCCTAAAGTGAGAGCAGGTCACCGCAGGAGGCTCGCAACGGCGGGCAAACGGCGACGCTCGCGCAACTGCAAGTTCGACATCGGCGAAGGTTGGACTGATTGTTGTCGGGTGTGGCAACTCAAAACTGTTCAGTGGCTCACTTTCAGGTGACGACAACTGCAGGCAACGGTTAAACGCAAACCATGAGGCACTTTTGACAATCTCAGACTTCAATTGGCAAAGTTTGCCAGATGAGCAGGCAGTCTGCACGGAAATCACAAAATGGCGGCCGGCCCTTCGACTCGCGCCAACCACCAAAACCATGAGAACAAGAGTGTGAAAGTACAAACAAGGAGAATGTCAGCGCAAGTCCAAACAAACAAACAAACGCCACGGCGCTCACACAATGACACTCACGAAGAAGGTTCGCATGCCAACCGCTTGCCTCTCGTCACATTCGAAGAAAAGGCCACCAGCTGGCTGCTCAGCCAAACCAGCAGTGGCAAAGCCAAGAGTCCACTTTGGCCTTTTGGCTTTGCGCCGCGGGGGGCAAGGGGTACCCCGCCGCGGTCGTCATGGGAACCTAAATGGACGCTTTGTGTCAGCGAGCCCGCAGGGAGACCGGCGGGGTCCGGATGTGCGCTGAGGAAGACCGGCAGGCACCCGACCCGCTCTGACGGAAATTGGCAGACGGGAGGCATCGTGCGGTGCCGCCGATGAAGGAGAATCCTGGCGGCAGATCAAATGTCGACAACGGGACGAGCGTGATCAGTGGAGCAACACGCTCATGCGGGCGACACAATGTGGACGGCCGGGACCAGCGAGGCAACCTCTGGAGTTGCAGAAGTCAAGACACAAAATAAAGAGAAAAATCATTTGGGCGGCATGATGGCCTCACAGTTCAAAGGTGCAGAGTTCGATTGCGGCTCTGGCCTTCCTAGGTGGAGTTTGCATGTTCTCCCCGTGCCTGTGTGGATTTCCCCCGGGTACTCCGGTTTCCTCCCACATTCCAAAAACATGCGCGGCAGGTTGATTGGACGCTCTAAATTGTCACTAGGTATGAGTGTGAGCGCGGATGGTTGTTCGTCTTTGTGTGCCCTGCGATTGGCTGGCAACCAGTTCAGGGTGTTCCCCGCCTACTGCCCGAAGATAGCTGGGATAGGCTCCAGTACCCCCCGCGACCCTTGTGAGGAGAAGCGGTACAGAAGATGGATGGAGGGATAAGAGAAAAAAGAAAGTTCTAGACTGCAAGTGTACCAAAAAAAAACATAATAAAATAGTGGGAACCCCAAACCGGAAGATGCTATCCCTAGCCAAAGCTACCTTGCTAATGCTGTCTTGTCAATGTGAGCAACACATCAGAAAACTGAAGCATCAGATGAATGTGGCGCTTTTCTGGACGCTTCACGACGACTTGCACGTTCGCACGGGTGGCGGCGAGGTACATTGTCGTGCGGCCGTGGCTGACGAGACGCAGCTGCCGGTCTTGCAGGTGCCGGTCTGCGGCCCTAAGACCACCATCAGCGTGAGTGACAGCGGCGGGAAAGTGGCTGAAGCGTTTGGCCAAAGACAAGACAGGCCGGCTGTTGTTTGGGTTTGTTTTTCCATTTGGGTTTGGCTCCCTCTGGTGGCCATCGGTGCTTACTACATTTGTTTTGTTTTGTCACTTGTTCACTCGTCATTCACTTCCAAATCGTGACTGTTTTTTCAGCCACTTGTATTTTTTTTCCTCCTGCAAATGTGTGAGAAGAGCAAATCAAAAATCTTTTCTTGTACTTTGCATCCCTTGAAAATGATTTTCCAGAGATCAAGACGAAGCAAAAAGTCTGCAAATGTCCACACGCAAACACAAAAATTGGTGTTGTGCAATACCCCAAATGAGGCTGCAAAATGGCCGCCTGGAGTCCTCCGATGCACCCCCCCCCCCCCAATCGCTCCATCCGGACGCCTTCTTCAGGTCTGCAAGTTTCGGCCGAGGGGGTGTCGCTCATCTTTGCTTGACTTTGATTTTGGCTGCAAGTGCTAAAGTAATCTCAGCAAATTTTTGAGCAGCCTTGACGACACAGACGCGACTTGAACCAAAAAAAAATGAATTGGGCGACGACGACGCTGATGAGTCCAATTCAATTCATTTGAAACTCAAAACGGGGCCTTGATGCCTGATTTCAGAGTGAGGAAGATGAGGAAAACAATGAAGGGGCCTGCGTGTGTTGTAAGTGGGGGGCGGGGTCGACAAGGTGGGGGGGGCATTGAGAGCCAGCTACAGCCTCTGCTTACTTTACTTTAAGGCTTGTTGAAGACCACTTCCTGCATCTCCAAAATGTTAGCGTAATCAATTAATTGGCTTGGGGGGGGGCAGGCTGGGTTGTTGGATAAGTTGTGGCTTCCATATCCCATGATGCTCTCTTGCAGGTCAGCTGGACCAATGAGATGTGCCGGGTGGGGGACCCGGGGCGCCCCCCTCCCCACACGGTATAAGAAGGTGACAGCGAGTGGAGCCCCCCTGAGCAGTTTTCCTTCCCAGCCTGCCTCGGCTGGACGACTACACGGGGGTGTAGTTTGGTCTTTTCCGGGGGCGTCCTGCAAGCTTTGGAGACAAACTTGGACCATCGGGAAGCTGCTCGGCTTCATCGGGGGGGCTCCGTCCCAACACCAGCGGGCGGCCTTTCACGTGAGTAACAAACCGACCCCCCCTGCCCTTTGCCCCGGATGCACAATTGTGAAGCTCATTTGGGAAAGTTTGGCTGATTTGGTGCTCATGTGAGTGGCATGTGGCAACTTTGACAAAAGCCCAAAATAGCCCAGGTGAGGGAGGGGGGGTCGTCCCAGCCGGGGGACGATGGCTTTTTAAGGGAATGGTCACTTGAGCGCCCCCTCCCCTCGCACAGTTATGCGCCACACATGCTGCCTGTCAATCCAAAATCTATTTTGAGCAGCAATGCGGCCTCATTTGGATTTGGCCTCCTCGCCGCCGCCAAGCGCTTCTGCACGTCATCGCAATCAAGCGCAATCGACGGCCTTTTCGGAGGCTCCCTCAAAGTGGTCATGCGCCTCATGATCGGACGCGACAAAAGTCGGCCGTGCCGAAGGTGGACAGCATTGGAAAATGATGTCATCATGACAGGGGGGGGGCGGAGCCTGCCAATCATCCCACCCAAAATTCACTGACGTCTCGAATTGATTTGAAATCGACACGCTCCTGACACATGAGTGCATTCAAAACATAATTTCTGATGCTGATAATTTTTCTCAGCATTTCTTCCTGATTTTAGACAAAGAAAAAAAATACACGAGAAATGATCGAATTTGTTGCACTGTGACGAAGCAACAGGAAGTGCTGCATGTTGCGTGAGAACACACACACGTCGTGTGTTGCCTCGTTCAGCTGCCGCTGCCCGTCACATCTTGCCGGCCCTTCCAACTATTTATATCCGCCTGCGGGCGGAAGGTGGGCGGTTTTGTGGAGGGGGCGGGGGGCCCCACTCGATCGGGGTCGCTGGTGTCAGCTGTCGCGCTCGACTGACAGCAAAAAACTTTGCTGATGCGTCCCACAAAAAAAAGTCTAATTTGTCACACGAGCAATGACGACAATTCAAGTGTGACAAAATCAGTTAGTCGGCGGTCACAAAATCGTCATCATCAAAAATAATCGGAAAACACGACGGCAGTGACATCTGATTGTTTCCATTTAACCAAGAATTGGTTGAACCAATTTGACCAATCTTGTTGCAGAAATGTGGTGCTGACCTTTTGAAAAAAGTGTTTCGCTCTCTCCAAAGTTTTTCCTTCATGTCTTTTTTGCCGACCTGCAGGCCGTCGAGCCAAGCCAAGAAGAAGAAAATGTCAACACAGGCGCCGACTTTCACACAGCCGCTGCAGAGCGTCGTGGCACTAGAGGGTAGTGCCGCCTCGTTCCAGGCACATGTGAGCGGTAAGACCTGTGACCCTGTGATGACTTCGCAAACATTGGCCGCCAAGCGCCACCTCAGAAATGCAGTCGGGTGCTCGGCCCAAGTCCATAATTGGACCCAAACGCTTGTAGATGGAGTCAAACACGTCTGCAAAAAATACCCCAAGATGTACTCAAATACTTCCGATAAGTTAACCAAAAGCTCTTAAATAGGAACACGAAAAACTAATCGGACCAGAATAAATGTCTGAAAACAAACACGGCGAAATGATGAAATGCAAATGTGGCCTACATAAGACCAGACCAGTGAAAAGAAGCCACGATTGGGGTGATGTGATCTGTCTTCCGAGCTCCAGTTAAAAGATGAGCAGCAGCATTTTGGAGCAGTTGGAGTTACATGAGGGTGGACTGGCTGACTCCAAAATCAAGTGCATTATAGTAATCTAGCCGAGATGGAACCAAGGCCTGGATTACTGTTTCTAAAGAAAGGGCTTCACTTAGGCCAGCTGCCTAAAATGAAAGAAGCAGAATCGAACAACAGCTCTGATTTGCCGATGTAATCAAATCACTGTTCAGTTTCAAACCTACGTTGGAGATTGTCGGCTTTTGATAAGATGCCTGCGGGTTGAGCAGAAGAGCCACGCATTGGAATTGGAAACAAAAAAAGAAACATAAGTGACTTTGAAGTAATGCACACTTTAGAGATTGAATCCACTCATTTCTAGTTCCAAATGAACTGCACTCAATCAGAGTCCAAAATATGTTCCAGCCGTTTTCTAAAAACCCATCTTGGAAATCAGACAAAGCAGAAGCCACTTATCAAGCTGTTGTCTGCCCTCCAGGTGCTCCGGTTCCCGAGGTGTCGTGGTTCCGCGACGGCCAGGTCCTGTCGGCCGCCGCCTTGCCCGGCGTTCAGATCTCGTTCAGCGACGGCCACGCTGTTCTGAGCATCGATGCCGTCAACGCCGCGCACAGCGGGAGGTTTTCCGTCCGAGCCACCAACGGAGCAGGACAAGCCACCAGCACTGCCGAACTCATCGTTACAGGTGAGAGCCAGTCTGGAACCAGTCCTCATACCCTTCAAGACATCGGGTGCTCTTAAACCACCTCTGACCTAGTCGACGTTCACTCCTCGTTGCATTCAAAACGTCAGATGGTCTTCAATCCTCTGGCCTAGTAGGCGTTCCATTAGTCTTTTGTGATGTCCCTTTCAAGTTTTTTCCTCATCTTCAAGACCTCAGGCGGTCTTGAAGTCCTCCCTCCCCCCTCCATGACTCCAGCTAGTTTTGAACTCCTTGTTCCCTTTAAGAGCTCATGTAGACACAAACCTTTTCGAGACGCCTGCTGCAGGCATAGTGGTGAGACCCGTGCAGATGGAATCTGCCTCTCCGGGACTGAAGCGCAACGTTTGAAATTGGAATTTTGTTCCTCTGCAGCGGAGACGTCGCCTCCCAGTTTCCTTCAGAGACTCCAGAGCTCGACAGTGCGGCAGGGTAGTCAGGTGAAACTAGCCATCCGAGTCACCGGCATCCCACCGCCCGCAGTCATGTTTTACCGAGAGGGAGCCGAGATCCAGAGCTCGGCTGACTTCACCATCATCCAGGACGGAGACGCGTACAGTCTGCTAATTGCAGAGGCCTTCCCGGAGGACTCCGGGACGTACTCGGTGATCGCCAGCAACAGCAGCGGCCGAGCCACGTCCTCCGCCGAGTTGCTGGTTCATGGTGAGTGTCTGCGATGTTGGTCAGTTTTTGTTCAAAATGGGAAAACTTCCAAAATGTTTGTAGTATCGGACTTAGAAGTAAAATGTCAACAGTCAAAAAGATTTTTTGTTGAAGACAAAAAATTTCAAACCAACAAAATGGACGCTCGCCATTCATAGATTTTGAACATTGCTTTTAAATAAATAATGGAAGCGCACATTTTCAGGTCATTTGCATAAGCGTCCCACCAATTCTCGCCTTGAACAGAAACACACTTCTGCTTTCTGTTCCTCCTTGTCGTGTGTTTTTTGATCCAAACTAATTTCTCCATTTTCAAACAACTTTGGAATAGTCCTGAAGCAGTTTTAACCAAGTGCACAGGAGGCTAAATGAAGGTCATCAGGTTGCGGTGTATTTTAAATCCATCCTGAAATTTCCCAAAACCGCAAATCTAGGCTCTAGCCTGCCTGTGCGGGGTTCATATCCTCCCCAATTTGTGCTGGTGACCGGTCTGGGGTCAACCCCGCCCCTCACTCAAGTCATCTTGGATTCTAGCTCACTTGCGACCCGAATGAGAACAAGCGCAACATAAAAATTCCAAGTGCGGTCAAACATGGAGACCTACTCGAACCACTATGATATTTTGAAGTGACTTTTGACCCTTTTGTGGCCATGCAGGCGAGGATGTCGTCCCAGCCAAGAAAACCAAGACCCTGGTTTCCAGTTCACAGGTTTCCGACTCTCAGATGAGTTATCAGACCAGAGTGGAGCAGGTACAGAAACTCGTTCCGTGTCTTTCTGTCTTTCCAGTTTCAGTCAAGAGTTCAGAAATCCGAAAATGCTTCCACTCCCACTCCCCAGAAGACGGATGCCAGTTTTCAGAGCATGGCTACGATGGCAATGAAGGTGGAGGGCGCAGAGGTCACGGAGCTCCTGGCCCACAAAACCATACCCAGAGGGGCTCCCAAACACACAGGCTTGTCGCCCACTCAGCCGTCGGCCATCGCCAAGGCGACGGTCGGCCGGCAGCAGTCGCCTTCGCCTGTCAGACACGTCAACGCACCAACGTCCACACTCAGGAGGTGAGTTTCAAAGATTAGCGGCTTAGGGGATATCGAGTTCAAGGGTTGGAGGGTTAAAGCAGAGGTTGGCAACCTTAAACAGTCCAAGAGCCAGCATGTAGCATGTCGCCCCCACGCAAAAAAAAAAAACAAACCTTTTGATTCCGTGTTATAAAAAGCACTTTCAATTTAGAAATGCATTTGAAAAGCAAAAGGACACATTTAAATTGAGATTAAATCCTCCTGATTCAAGTTCCAAAATGAAAGAGAGTCTTAACAGAAACGCGAAAGAGCCACAGACCGCGGGGTTAAAAGTTGGATAATGAAGACCTTGGGCTCGCCATCTTTTGTTGCACGAGTCGGTTGAGGTGCGAGGGTCAGTCGTCGACTTGAATTTGCAGATTGTCCAGTTTGGCCTCGTCCGACGGCGGCGGTCTGTGCATCAGGTTCAAAGTTGTGTGTTTGGGTGAGCGTCGGACTCACCAGAGTGCGGGTCTCACTTGTAGGGCCGTCACGTCCCCAATGGGCACACCACAAGTGGGAGGCGGCTCTGATGTCCTACCCCCGTGGAAGCAGGCGGGTTTCCTGACCGAGGCCAGCTACAGCAGCAGCATGGCCCAGCTGGACCAGGAGCAGCAGCTCATCGGCATCACGCAGGTGACACAAGAAGCTGCATGTCTCGTGCTCATCTCATGTCTAATTTTGGAGGGACTGGCGGACGGGAATGACGAAGGCCTCCTCTCCATTATGATGCTTTGTGTTCAACAACAGCATCATGATCCGCTCGAGCCCTTCTCCTCTGGGATGCTGTCCAAGATTTTGAGTCGTCATAGTTTCAAGCAAGTCCCAAATTACTCTTGGGAGAAAAAAAAAAATACAAGCCAGTCAAATTTGGTCAGGTTTTAATCGAGTCATGACTTGGTTTACGCTAGTCCCAAGTCAAGTCATACGAACATGCAAAGTTCTTTGTGGGGAGCTGGTGTTGTGGCGAGATGTGGACCCACTCTGACAATCCTGCAGCATGTGGTGAGATGAAGTCCGAAGTCTTAACATTTTATGGTCTGTCTGTCAGGGAGGATTGTGTTCAAAGCAGAGTCTAAAGTCAATCAAAAGCAGCCCAGAGTAGCGTTCGTGCTGCTCCAGGCAGGACAAGGAGGGCCGTGATAATGGCGCCTCCTGTCGCTTTTTTGGACTTGTATTCATAATAAGAGCATGAGAAAGTACAGAATGTGATGTCAGAAAAGTTTCGCCAAATATTCTTTGATAATCCAGTCAAAGTCGTTGCGTTTGCTGCATTGAAAAAGTTGACCCGGAATTTTGTCTCACTATCCAGGTGATGGAAGAAGCTGCCGCAACTCCCCCCGGTGACAGTGCAGTTCCGCCCGTCTTGCTTTCTGTGAGTCAAACTGTTGTGGCGATCTCAGTCTGAGGTTCTTGAAATTGGAAGTGTTGTAAATGTACTCGTTTCTTTTTCAGGCTTTGAAGAACACAAATGTGACCGAAGGCGAGTGCGTGACGCTGGAGTGCCAAATCAGCGGCAATCCCGCTCCCGTCATCATGTGGTTCCGAGAGGACTACAAGATTGAGAGCTCCGTGGATTTCCAGATTAGCTACACCGATGACGGCTGCGCCCGCTTGTTGATCCGCGAGGCCTTCGCCGAGGACAGCGGACGCTTCACGTGCACCGCCACCAACGAGGCGGGAACGCTCAGCACCTCCTGCTACCTGCACATCCACGGTCAGTCCAACCGCTGGGTCACGCCCATCGGCAGGCTTGATATTTAATGTCGTAGCCCCCCCCCTCAAAAAAAGAAAAAAAATCAGTGTGGTGATTCTTCCATTGCTAGTTCTCAAGGAGACTTTGACTTTCAGTGTCCGAGGACATCGAGGGCCGAGAGGATGTTGCCGAGGAACCTGAAGAGAAGCTGTGAGTTGATGGCCACGGTCTTTCTCAGATGCCCAACTCCTCTGTCCTGCTGACTCGCACTCTACTGTTTTTGCAGAGTCTCAGAAGAGGAAACCATGTCCCAGCAGAGTGCGATAGAGTGCGAGACCTGCGCCGTGGCTCCTTTCTTTGTCAGGACTCCCGGCGTCCAGAAGCTGGTTGAGGGAGGAAGTATTGTCTTTGAATGCCAAGTTGGGGGAAGACCCAACCCGCACATCATCTGGAAGAAGAGCGGCGTCCCGCTCACCACCGGATACAGGTTTGTCCTCGCTCAACTTTTAACAATCAGGACTCGTTGGATTTGGCGACTGTTGTGGAGAATAAACACCGCAAAAAATAAAGGACACCCAAAAGCAAGACCCTTCCAGCTTTCGATTTCCTTTCAATTTTTTTGTTTCTTCTTGGCTTCTTTTACATTTTTAATTTTTGTCTCACATGTCAATTCGCTATCATTTTAATTATCTAATTTGTTTGCAATCCGCAGCTTGTAAAACAACATCAGGAAAGAATTTGGATTTTCACAGAACAAGATTTTGTCTTGAATTGCTAATCGTGCAGACCTTCATATACAAACTTCCATAAAACACATTTGCTCCAGTTAATCGGTGGCAAATCTCATTGCTGTTTCTCCCGCAAAAGTTTATCTCCAGGAACAAATACCAAATTTTGGTTTTGGTGCTATATCACTGAACTTTGAAATATTTTTGCATTCCAAATTGACACCAATGCGAGAGTGATTTAAGAAGAGGAACAAAAACTGCTAATTCTCTTTTGGATGCATTTGGTTGGTGAGCTTGTTTTAGAACAGGCCCACGGGCCACTTGTGGGCTCAAAGGAACATGTTGGTGGCCCCAAACAGAATTAAATTGAAATGCAATTGTTTTCGCTTACCATCAGATAAAAATTGGTTTGCTTCATTGGAGCCCAGCAAGGCTTTAAATGCCCGTGCCGGACATGAGACTATTGTATGAATGGGTCTCTTTCTCCAGAAATGGAGACTGGTCGAAGAAAAACCTAAAATGTCTGTAACAAAGTCACCCATGTGACTTAGATGTCATGATTGAAGATCAGTAAAGGACAAGGAATTGATTTCAAATTGAGTTTCTCAAACGAGTCTGACGCAAACTGCCCGGTCGCGTCGCGCCCCCTCACAGTCAACGTCTGGGAACTGTCTTGTAGATACAAAGTTGCCTACCAGAAGGAGAGCGGCGTTTGCCACCTGGTGATCTCGATGACTTTTGCTGACGATGCCGGAGAATATTCCGTCTTTGCCAGGAACCAGCTCGGAGAGGCGTCCGCCACCGCCAGGCTGCTGGAGGAAGGTCTGTTTGACAGCCAAACCATGTTGCCGTTAGCCCGTAAAGGTTGACTTTTGCCAGCTGGACTCTTCTGGCTTCTCGTCCAAAATGCTCATTGGCTTCTAAATTTCGAGGTGGGCAGTCTTCCTTTTTGTCTTTGGTGGTGGTGGTCACAAAAGGCTTCGGATTGTTGTTGTTGCCAGGCGAGTATTTTGCATCCCGATCAGTTGCAGAGCTGCCTGCTGGGAAAAGGGCTCCTTCGTGCTCACCTTAGGGTTGGCGTGAGCCAATCTTTGTTTATAACAACAAAAGCATGGCTCCTCCGCTGCCTCTCGAGTGTCTTTGAAGCCCCCTGACAGTCCTGACCACTATCGTGACCACCCCAACCAGGGACAGAAATAGAAAGAGCACATCTAAAATGTTCAACTGAAAGAAGCGAAACGTCTTCAACCAACCGGTTTGGTCCAGTCCCGTCCGGTCAACCTTTGTCGATTACTGTGACCTCAATGACCAAGCGTCCACATGCCGGCGTCAGTTGCAACAGAAGGTTGAGACGTTTCCCCCCTCCAGGTGAATACGAGGCCTACGTGAAGAAACAGGAGGTGACCTCCCAGGCGGGAGTCCAAGTGCCAGTGCAGGAGCCCCTGGTCGCAGATGTTGCCCCCACCTTGACGACAACGGAGAACATGACCACCACAATTATCTCGGGACAGGTAAGAGGGACCCGTAAAATTATTTTGTTTTTAAGTTATTCCCGGTCTATTTTCATTTGGCGGACAGCTTTTTACGGGGGGGGGGGGTTTTGGGGGGCCTGGGGGTATCATTAGTGACATTAGGTAGCTGGTGCTCCATCTGAATCGATTATAAAAGCAATTCATCAGATTTCTTTTCTTTCCACTGGGCCAAGTTTGGAACGATTCATTAACTTATCGTAAGCCTTAGACCAAATGGCACGTTTTACTGAAATCCGTTTCTGATTGTACTTTTGGACTTTACTGAAGTGAAAGAGTTGAATCAGCACGTTTGAAATAATTTCTGTACTACTCAAGAACAGCGGATGACGACTATTGAAAGTCCACCGCGTAAAATGAAGGAAACCGGACTGGCAGATGGTCTCAGACCTTTTATCCCCTTTTCTGTTTTGGCACACAGGATTTTCACTTGTCCATCATTGAGCAGCGCATCATGCAGGAAATTGAGCTGAGCATCCTGAGGATCACTTACGGAGAGTTGCTGGACGAGAATGGCGAGCAGGCGGCGAGGGTCGCAGACGACGAGGTCGAGCCGCCCACTTTTGATACGCTGGTGAAAAACTACCGTGTCGTCGAGCGAATGGGCGTCACCTTCCACTGCAGGATGCTTGGAGCACCGCTGCCAAAGGTGAGCGCTCTTTTCCGACAGCGTGACAACATCCGGAGTCTGCTTGGTTTGGCCACTTCAACACGAGGAAGTGGGTCGGAAGGAATTGAAAAGTGTCCTTTTTGATCAGAGGTCCCTCAGGATTAAGATGTGATACATGGATAACACGTCAAACATGACGTAAAATTCGCTTTTGACAGATCGCTTGGTTCAAAGACGGTCAGCGTATCCACGCAGGCGAGCGCTACCAGATGGCGGTTCTTCAGGACGGACGTGCCAGCCTGAGACTACCAGTAGTTCTGCCCGAGGACGAGGGCGTGTACAGTGCCCTGGCCAGCAACGTGAAGGGAAACGCCGTCAGTTCCGGGAAACTCTACGTGGAACCTTCAGGAAGCATCTCGCCCCGGACGTACAGTCCGCCGCCGGCCGTGCAGAGGATCCGGTACGTTCATGCTGTCAGCTGGCTGCCTTTCCCGCAGACAGAAATTTGGAAGGAAGAGGGCATTGCAAGGTTTGGTTTTCTCAAGTGTTTACGTGGCAACGTCCTTTCCATGAAGATGCAGTTTTTTAATGCGGCGCCGGAGGGGAAAGGATCAGACGTCAGCAGCAGTCAGGGCTGGGTTTTTTGGGGTTTTCTTTCTTTTGTGGTCTTTTTTTTTTGCCATGCGTCCTATGTGCACAGACTTCAACCAATCTTCCTTCTGATGCTATTATCGACCGGAGATGCTGAAATCCCGAAATTCCTTGCAGTTGTAAACTATGAAACGTTCTTAAACTGCTGAAGTATTTGCTCACGCAGCTCTTCACAAAGTGACGAGTCTCTCCCCATCCTTACTAGTCAACAATTTCGGGGATGCTCCTTTTCTAACCAATCAGGACACTCACCAGTTTCCAGTGAACCGGTTCCACGTGAGGTGTACCCAGTCTTTGTTGCCCCTCGCCCACCTTTTTTGGAACGTGAGGGAATCAGTTTGAACTTGAAATATCGCGTCTTTGTTGTGTATTTAATCGATTCTTGGTTGAAAAGAGTTTTCAAAGCATTATTTTCGGTTTTTATTCATGCTTTAATATCAACTTCACTCAAATAGGTATTTGTACATTGGCACCATTTTCTGGCCTCTTGGCACCAGCGAACAAAGTTGACATGAGTTGAATAGCTGTGAAATCCGTTCAGGGCGTAGGAGACGTTTGACTTAGATGCTTTCTATCGCATCCTTTCCAGAGTGTTTTGTTGTTGTTGTTCTTAAGGTCCATGTCTCCTCGCTCGCTGAGCTGCTCACCCGGCCCTTCCCTCAGTCGGTCTCCTAGTCATTCTCCCGGACGTTCGCCGGCTCGAAGGCTCGAGGAGACGGACGAGGCTCAGCTGGAGAGACTCTACAAGCCCGTATTTGTAGTGAAGCCCGTCTCGTATAAATGCTCCGAAGGGCAAACTGCCAGATTTGACCTGAAGGTGGTCGGCAGACCCATGCCAGACACATATTGGTTCCACAACGGTGAGTAGTAAAGAGATCAAAAGTTCTTCATATAACACATGCTGTCGCACTTGTCAGTCTTTTCCAGTGATTCTCAAATAGTGGGGCGTCCCCATGAGGGGGACCGGTGCGATGCTGAGGGGCCGTAGTACGACTAAATGATTGTTTTGGAACCGAAATTGCGATCTCAGGCAACGAGATTTTGAGATAGTCAACGCTGTGGTTTGTGCCCTGGGTTTACGGAGTAGGTCACGGAGTACTGATTTAAAAAAAAAAAAAAAAATCATCACCCTGCCACACGTTGTCCCGGAAGTAATTTCTATCGGCGCTACTTGAATGCTAGCCGCCATGCCATCTTGCGCTGCAGCAGTATGAGCTTTATTTGCACTATATCTAAGTCCGTGCTCAACAGCAGCAGCAAGCTACGTGATGACAAATAAACAACCCCAATATCAAGAAGCTTTTTAAACAAGGAGGAGCTAAGCGTGCTAAACGCTAAAATGAATTACAGAGTAATAAGGGTTTCGATGTACGCTCGACTTTTAACAGAAGTCTGACTCGAACTGCGTTTGGTTGGAGAGCCGGCAGCTATGAACAGAAATGTTGTATTGCAATCATTACGTATAGAAACAGAATAAGATGACGTCACCATGACGAAGAGGTTCGATGTCAAACGAATAGTAAATATTTGTCATATCATCAATATTTGCACCACAGAGTACTGAGTTTCGAGATCTACACAATAATAGTTCTAAAAACGATATTTCTTACCAATTTAGCTTTGCTAAGGGACATTTTATTGACATTATCTAACATTAATATACAAAGGAAATGTACATCAGTACAAAATGTAAAAAAAAATTGGTGGTGGGGGGCGCGAATTGTTTTCTTCTTGGCAGGGGCGGCGTGACGGAAAATAATTGAGAAGCACTGGTTTATTCTGATAGCTGACAAGGGGTTGGATTTGACGTGTGTGTGCTGTTGCACAGGACAACAAGTGGTCAGTGATTATACCCACAAGATTGTGATCAAAGAGGACGGTACTCAGTCGCTAATCATCACCCCAACCGTGCCACAAGACTCGGGCGAGTGGACGGTGGTCTCTCAGAACAGAGCTGGACGCTCATCCATCTCAGTCACGCTCACCGTCGATGGTAATAACAGCTCGTCGGTTGCAAGTTTTGGATTTTGTTGTTGCTTCAGTTTTTCATTTTCTTGTTTTGCAGCCAAAGAAACATTGGTGCGGCCACAGTTTACAGAAAGGCTGAGGAACATTAGCGTAAGACAAGGAACTCTGGTTGAACTGGCAGTCAGAGCCATTGGGAACCCCTTGCCAGACATTGTCTGGCTCAAGAATAGCGACATTATCACGCCTCACAAGCATCCACATATCAAGTACGTTCTACCTTACACCCTGAAACTGTTTTGTAGCTGTGGTTCAAAAAGTAAACCGCGCTGGTCAAAAAAAACGGGCTTTGGAGTGACAGTTCAAGTTAACAAAAATGCACAACAGGAATTTTGTCCCTCAGCTCCGTGCTGTCGAACTGCAAGATGTGCACGAGGCATTCACATATTTAAGTTGACCATGTTCCATTTAGAAAGTTTACAAATGTGGCTTTCCCAAATAATTCAAAGGAAAAAAATTACAATTGTGTTTCAGGATTGAAGGAACCGGAGGAGAATCAACATTCCAGATGGCGTCTGCGTCAAGTTCAGACAGCGCGTGGTACACAGCCACAGCTATCAACAAAGGTGGCAGAGACACCACACGTTGCAGAGTCAACGTAGAGATGGACTACACAGAACCACAGCCAGAGAGGAAGCTCATTATTCCCAAAGGAACTTACAAGGCCAAAGAGATCGCCCCTCCAGAGTTGGAGCCCCTGCATCTCCGCTACGGGCAAGAGCAGTGGGAGGAGGGAGACCTTTACGACAAAGAGAAGCAACAGAAACCGCAATTCAAGAAGAAGCTGACCTCCGTTCGAATGAAGAAGTTTGGCCCCGCTCACTTTGAGTGCAGGCTGACCCCCATTGGCGACCCCACCATGGTGGTAGAGTGGCTCCACGATAGCAAACCCCTGCAGGCCGCTAACCGGCTCCGAATGATCAACGAATTTGGCTACTGCAGTCTGGACTACGAGGTCGCGTACGCGCGCGACAGCGGCGTCATCACTTGCAGAGCCACCAACAAGTTCGGAGTGGACCAGAACTCGGCCACCCTGATCGTCAAGGACGAGAAGGGTCTGGTTGAGGAGAGCCAGCTGCCCGAGGGGAGGATTGGTGTGCACAGGATCGAGGAGATGGAACGCATGGCTCATGAGGGTGGACCCGCAGGGGTGGGAGCCGATGAGGAGACAGAAAAGACCAAACCGGAAATTGTCCTGCTTCCTGAACCAACTCGAGTGCTGGAAGGAGACATTGCCCGATTCCGCTGCAGAGTGACTGGTTACCCTGTGCCTAAGGTCAACTGGTACCTCAACGGACAGCTTATTCGCAAGAGCAAGCGCTACAGACTACGTTACGATGGCATCTACTACCTAGAGATTGTTGACATCAAGTCTTACGATTCAGGTGAGGTCAGGGTGGTTGCGGACAACAACATAGGCTCTACAGAGCACACAGTCAAACTGGAGATTCAGCGGAGGGAGGATTTCAGGACACATCTTCGCCGGGCTCCTGAGCCCAAAGTAGCCGAAACTCCACAGGAAGCTGGAAGAACTCCATTTGAGGTGGTGAAGGTGGAGCAAGCCTCAGAAGACAGTCAGCAGAAAGAGATCATCAAGCTCAAGAAAGCCCAGAGGATTGTTCACGAAAAGGCCACTGAGGAATCGGAGGAGTTGAGGAGCAAGTTCAAGCGCAGGACTGAAGAGGGCTATTACGAATCCATCACGGCCGTGGAACTCAAGTCTCGTAAGAGAGATGAATCGTATGAGGATCTTCTGAGGAAAACAAAGGAAGACCTCCTTCATCGAGCCAAGGAGAAGGAGGAAGAAGAGAAGAAAAAAGAGGAAGAGCGAGGCAAAATCACTGCCAAACCACTCAAACCAGAAAGGGTTAAGCTCTCAGCAAACATGGAAGCTCCCAAAATCCTGGAGCGCATCACAAGTCAGACAGCAGCACGAGGGGACGAAGTCAAGTTCAGAGTCCGGGTCCTCGGAAAACCAGAACCCGAATGCCAATGGTTCAAGAATGGTGTTCAACTGGAGAAGACTGAGCGGCTTTATTGGTTCTGGCCCGAAGACCACGTGTGTGAACTGGTGATCAGAGACGTCCAAGCGGAAGACTCGGCGAGCATCATGGTCAAAGCTGTCAACTCTGCTGGCGAGACCTCTAGTCATGCTTTCCTTCTGGTGCAAGGTAATATTTAGGTCTTTCTGAGACATACTCTTCCTCAGCAACAAATGAAATGCATAAAAATCATTTTGGGGCAATATGGCTCCATAGGGCTGCATGGCCGTTGTCGGCGTATCCTTCAGCAAGATACCGAACCCCCGGTTGCTCCTGATGCTGCGTCATCAGTCGGTGAATGAGTTGTAGTGATGTTGAAGCGCTCTGAGTGCCTTGAAAGCCCAAGATCCACAGGCCTGATTTACTCAGCACACAAAAATAGGGTCAAAATTGCATCGTGCGCATTGTTAATGGCCGTGTAGTGGCGGATTTACTAAGGCAGTGGGGCAATTGGTGTAGAAGTGGTGGAGACGGTTCCATTTTCAGAAAATCAGGTTTTGCTTAGTAGCTGCGCATGCGTGGCGTTACGTTTCAAATTTGGGTCAGTCAACTAAAAGAAATCACTGGAAGAGGCCAGCGCCAAATACAGAGCTTTAACACAGCTGATCTTACAAGAATCCTGACTGGGACTAGTCAAGACACCAGTCCTCGGATCATTCATTAGTTCTCAAACTGCATTGCCGCACTCTACGTGTCGATCATTTTTGTCAGGTATTTAAAAAATTGGAGTCCATGAGTGGAAAAGATCCGTTCTCTCTGTGTATCTAATCGCATATATAGCTCCCAGTCTGTTTTAGCCGGCACAAAGCTTTGGTAAACCGGTTGGAAAGTCCTTTCCCTCGAGATGACACAAAGCTTCTGTTTGGGGGTTGCAGCAAAAAAAGTCATCACGTTCACACAGAAGTTGGACGACATCAACGCCAAAGAGAAAGACACCATGGCTACGTTTGAGTGTGAAACCAATGAACCCTTCGTCAAGGTCAAATGGTTGAAGGACAACACGGAGATTGTCTCTGGAGCCAAGTTCAGGATGCACTCAGACAGGAAAGTCCACTTCTTGTCAGTGCTCATGTTGGAAATGAAAGACGCCGCTGAATATTCCTGCGCGGTCATAGACGACGAATTCGTCAGAACCAGCGCCAAGCTGAGCGTTGAAGGTGGGTTGCCTCAATGAGAGATCTCACTAAAATCTCTTTTTGATTTGAACTTTTCATGGTACAATGCTGACAAAAATGACACTTGGCGACACTATCAGGTAGTCACTGCACAGCTCGGATAACCATGCAAATTTGTCGTCACCTCACAATCGGTCTCATGTTGTCCCAGGAAAAAACAGAATCAATTATTTACAAAAATGCGCTAGCGTGGAGCTAGGTAGCTGGATGCAACCCAAGTGTAATGTGGAACCAACAGGAGCTCCGCTGGAGATCCTGAAACTCCTTGAGAGCGCCGAGGTACCGGAGACCTACTCTGGAGAGTTTGAGTGTGAGGTTTCCCGCGAGGATGCCGAGGGCGTGTGGTTCTTTGGAGACAAGCAGTTGTCCCCAAGCAGCAAGCACGTCATCTCATCGCGGCGCGGCCGTCACAGCCTGTCGGTCAAAGAAGTCAACAAGGCCGACCAGGGACAATACACGTTTGTAGTGGGCGACTTAAAGACGCAAGCTTCCCTCAAGATGAAATGTGAGTCCGGGAGATGTCTGTTGTGATGTTTTGCCTTTTCTTTCTCATCGGTTTTCCCACTTTTGCCATTGCAAAGAAAAGGTTCAAATTATTTGATGACATTCTGCACCTTCCACATTTTGAAACTGATATCAAACCATTCAAACCTCCAAATAGTCACAAAATTCAGGATTTCTTGGGAACTACTACTTTTCAACAATCCCCCAAATCCACAGTTTTCACTTGAGAGCCACATTTGTCGCTTCTTTCCACATTTCTTGACTGATCGCA